>NC_060186.1:58712911-58865411 GCF_021184085.1 Oncorhynchus gorbuscha
GTCCTATGGACAGATACTCCAATCTCCACTGTGGAGCTTTGCAGCTCCTTCAGGGTTATCTTTAGTCTCTTTGTTGCCTCTCTGATTAATGCCCTCCTTACCTGGCCCGTGAGTTTTGGTGGGCGGCCCTCTCTTGGCAGGTTTGTTGTGGTTCCATATTCTTTCCATTTTTTAATCATGGATTTAATGGTGCTCCGTGGGATGTTCAAAGTTTTTGATATTTTTTTATAACCCAACCGTGATCTGTACTTCTCCACAACGTTGTCCCTGACCTGTTTAGAGAGCTCCTTGGTCTTCATAGTGCCGCTTGCTTGGCAGTGCCCCTTGCTTAGTGGTGTTGCAGAGTCTGGGGCCTTTCAGAACATGTGTATATATACTGAGATCATGTGACAGATCATGTGACACTTAGATGGCACACAGGTGGACTTTGTTTAACTATTTATGTGACTTCTGAATGTAATTGGTTAAACCAGATCTTATTTAGGGTCTTCATAGCAAAGGGGGTGAATACATATGCACGCACAACTGTTCTGTTTTCCTTTTACTTCACATTTGTTTGACTATTTTGTATATGTCCATTACATGAAATCCAAGTAAACATCCATTTAAATTACAGTTGTAATGCAACAAAATAGGAAAAACGCCAAGGGGGATGAATTCTTTTGCAAGGCACTGTGTGTATGGTGAATATCGAATGTAATATGATGTCCCATTAATGTGTTGATATATGAGACAGTGTGAAAGTGATACACCGTTTTCTGCAGATTATTGTGGTCTGAGTTTGTCTGATTCCATAATGATGGTTGAAATATAGTTTACTCCAATGAATATTCTAGTAATATGACGTTCAAACAGCATTTCCCACTTTTGACCAGAAAGCTGTTCTTCTTGTTCTCCTTTTTCTTCCTCTTCTTCTTCATTCTCATTCTTCTGCTTCTTCTTCTTCATTCTCCTTCTTCTTGTTCTCCTTCTTGTTCTTCTTCTTCTCATTCTCCTTGTTCTCCTTCTTCTTCTCATTCTCCTTCTTCTTCTTCTTCTTCTTCATTCTCCTTCTTGTTCTCCTTCTTGTTCTCCTTCTTGTTCTTGTTCTTCTTCTCATTCTCCTTGTTCTCCTTCTCCTTCTCATTCTCCTTGTTCTCCTTCTCCTTCTCATTCTTCTTCTCCTTGTTCTTCTTCTTCTTCTTCTTCTTCTTCTTCTTCTTCTTCTTCTTCTTCTTCTTCTCCTCCTTCTTCTCCTTCTCATTCTCATTCTCCTTCTTCTTCTTCTTCTTCTTCTTCTTCTTCTTCTTCTTCTTCTTCTTCTTCTTCTTCTTCTTCTTCTTCTTCTTCTTCTTCTTCTCATTCTCCTTCTTCTTCTTCAAATCAAATCAAATGTATTTATATAGCCCTTCGTACATCAGATGATATCTCAAAGTGCTGTACAGAAACCCAGCCTAAAACCCCAAACAGAAAGCAATGCAGGTGTAGAAGCACAGTGGCTACGAAAAACTCCCTAGAAAGGCCAAAACCTAGGAAGAAACTGAGAGAGGAACAAGGCTATGAGGGGTGGCCAGTCCTCTTCTGGCTGTGCCGAGTGGAGATTATAACAGAACATGGCCAAGATGTTCAAATGTTCATAAATGACCAGCATGGTCGAATAATAATAATCACAGTAGTTGTCGAGGGTGCAGCAAGTCAGCACCTCAGGAGTAAATGTCAGTTGGCTTTTCATAGCCGATCACTAAGAGTATCTCTACCATTCCTGCTGTCTCTAGAGAGTTGAAAACAGCATGTCTGGGACAGGTAGCACGTCCGGTGAACAGGTCAGGATTCCATAGCCGCAGGCAGAACAGTTGAAACTGGAGCAGCAGCACGGCCAGGTGGACTGGGGACAGCAAGTACTCATCATGCCAGGTAGTCCTGAGGCATGGTCCTAGGGCTCAGGTCCTCCGAGAGAGAGAAAGAAATAGAGAAAGAGAGAATTAGAGAGAGCACACTTACATTCACATAGGACACAGGATAAAACAGGAGAAGTACTCCAGATATAACAAACTGATCCTAGCCCCCCGACACATAAACAACTGCAGCATAAATACCAGAGGCTGAGACAGGAGGGATCAGGAGACACTGTGGCCCCATCTGATGATACCCCCGGACAGGGCCAAACAGGAAGGATATAACCCCACCCACTTTGCCAAAGCACAGCCCCCACACCACTAGAGAGATATCTTCAACCACCAACTTACCATCCTGAGACAAGGTCAAGTATAGCCCACAAAGATCTCCGCCACGGCACAACCCAAGGGGGGGCGCCAACCCAGCCAGGAAGATCACATCAGTGACTCAACCCACTCAATGACACACCCCTCCTAGGGACGGCATGAAAGAGCACCAGTAAGCCAGTGACTCAGCCCCTGTAATAGGGTTAGAGGCAGAGAATCCCAGTGGAGAGGGGAACCGGCCAGGCAGAGACAGCAAGGGTGGTTCGTTGCTCCAGAGCCTTTCCGTTCACCTTCACACTCCTGGGCCTGACTACACTCAATTATATGACCCACTGAAGAGATGAGTCTTCAGTAAAGACTTAAAGGTTGAAACCGAGTCCGCGTCTCTCACATGGGTAGGCAGACCATTCCATAAAAATGGAGCTCTATAGGAGAAAGCCCTGCCTCCAACTGTTTCTTCTTCTTCTTCTTCACCATCTTCTTCTTCTCCTTCTTCTTTCTTTTTCTTTTTCTTCTTACTTTCTCCCCCTCTCTCTTTCACTCTCCCTCTATCTCTGTTAGTCTATCTTTCTCTCAGAGTGAGGAACCCTACAGCGATTTATGCTTTGTCCTAATTTAAGTGGATTGGATTTTTAAGGGACATTGTCAGTAGTATTGATTGTGACTTTGCTAATAGATTTTTATCGCTGGGACCATAACAAACTGTGCCCTTCACTCCCAAGTAAATACGCACAACACACATGATTTTATGTGCTTTTATGTTAGGTGATCAACATACCGAACAGGCAGAGATATAGTTGGGGGCTTGTTGTGAAATGCAAGAATTAGACCTTCTGTCACTCGTGACCCATTTGTATCATAAAAGGGCATCCTTTTAAAAAGCACACAGTTATCAATCAACTTGAAGAGGGGATACAAGTAGGTTGGTTAAAATGCCATCTGAATGTCAGATCTATTCTCATGGAGCAAAGAACAGTAGAGCAGAGGCAGCTAACCACTTAGAGACATTAGGCATAGCAATGCCCTGAATATGGAAGTTGTTAATCAGAGTCATCATCCATCAGTAAGGCCTAACTCAAGCACTGTTCATAACAGTGGTACTGTACAGTTAGAAGAAAGGATGTCCATTCTGTTTGTCTACAAAGCATGTGACCATGATGTTTCTGATTTTCAGATGAGCAAGAGGCAGTGCAGAAGAGGACGTTCACTAAATGGATCAATTCCCACTTGGCAAAGGTAAGAGTCTGTCCCACTGACTGTCTGTCTGTCTGGCAGGCCTTTCTGGTCATTGTTGTGTTCACATTAAAAGAACTGTAAAGATTTAGACCCCCCCCCCATCTGACCAAAACAGGCAGAAATTTCAGGTGGTCTTTTCAAACAGCACTTACACTAAAAGGGGTATTATCATCATTTTCACAGTATTATTCCAACCTCATAGTGTGGAAATATATATAAAACACAGGAAAACACATTTTCACTGCACTGTGCCTTTAAAAGTATTAGGTTAACCAGTCATGAGACTTGGTTGTGCCACCCCCTAGATCACATGCATGCACAGCACACACTCAGACACACTACTGTTCCTTCTCACCTGACCTTACACCAGATAGCCTGTGGATAGCTTTCAGTCTTATATCATACAAAAGTCATTATAGCTTTTTGCTTTCAACAAAAGCAATTTCTGCTTTTCCCCCTCCAGTACAGTGTACTAAATTAGGATCGGTATCATTTCATATTTATGACGTTTTCCATCTCTGCAGGCTATACTGTAGACAAGGTTTGGGCTCAGAGATCGGGGCTAAAACAGAACCCTACTCCTCCTTTGCAACTAATTTGGATTGTTCTGCATAAGAGCTCAAATCCTTCATTTGCCTTCCTATTAGGCTTAGCCTACCATTTAAGCAACAGTGTTTCTGTAACCTAAACCATTACAGTTGGCGCAGCCGCATGCTTTGGTCCGCCATGTGCATGTAATTATAGTATTATAACGTATTAGGCTTCTCAATTTAACCCATTACTGCTTGAAGAGCATGTCGGGGAGCGAGTGGACAAGGCGACTGCGGCACAGCGCCACGCAATTAAACGCTATTTCAATCCGAGCCGCCGCCGCTCTCAAGGTTTCCAATTTGATTACGACAGTGGCCGCATTCATCTGCGGCGAAGCAGAGCAGAAAATTCATTTGAGGAGGCAGTCTGCAGGGAATAAACCTTGACATGATATTAAATATCAGATATCAGGACCTTTGCAGCTGAAAATGACTCACCACCAAAATATTTAAATGTCCTAGATGTGTTATAGCGTTTAAAGTAAATACCTAATCATTTATTTATCGCACTTTATCCCCAGACAGCAAATAGATTAAAGACGTCCTCCAGCTATTTTTAATATCCAAAGTATATATACAGTACACATACAAAAGGATTAAAAAAAAGTTTGTGTTTTGAGGAGAATTGTGTTTTTTTTAAACAAAACTGAAAACTTCGAGGGGTAGGGCATTCGAGGAGTTGGTCTGGCAGAGATTTTTCATATTGTCCCCCCCCCCTAGAGAACAGAAGACAAAAGAGAAAGACCCCCCCCCTCCCACCCGTGCAATGTCACGAGGATACCTGGACCACCTAGTGGAATGTGCCTTTTGTTATGTAAATCAGGTGAATGAGCTGAATAGGAGACTGGAGTGGGACTTTAATGTCATGTAGGGTTGTGCTTTATGCCCTTCTTCTGGGCTACATACATGTCATATTAACAGCCTAATTTGATCCTAATCACCAACCTGAAACTATGTGGATGATATCTCATCAAACCTTCTGGAACGGTGTTGATCTCTCATCAAACCTTCTGGAACGGTGTTGATCTCTCATCAAAACTTCTGGAACGGTGTTGATCTCTCATCAAACCTTCTGGAACGGTGTTGATCTCTCATCAAACCTTCTGGAACGGTGTTGATCTCTCATCAAACCTTCTGGAACGGTGTTGATCTCTCATCAAACCTTCTGGAACGGTGTTGATCTCTCATCAAACCTTCTGGAACGGTGTTGATCTCTCATCAAACCTTCTGGAACGGTGTTGATCTCTCATCAAACCTTCTGGAACGGTGTTGATCTCTCATCAAACCTTCTGGAACGGTGTTGATCTCTCATCAAACCTTCTGGAACGGTGTTGATCTCTCATCAAACCTTCTGGAACGGTGTTGATCTCTCATCAAACCTTCTGGAACGGTGTTGATCTCTCATCAAACCTTCTGGAACGGTGTTGATCTCTCATCAAACCTTCTGGAACAGTGTTGATCTCTCATCAAACCTTCTGGAACGGTGTTGATCTCTCATCAAACCTTCTGGAACGGTGTTGATCTCTCATCAAACCTTCTGGAACGGTGTTGATCTCTCATCAAACCTTCTGGAACGGTGTTGATCTCTCATCAAACCTTCTGGAACGGTGTTGATCTCTCATCAAACCTTCTGGAACGGTGTTGATCTCTCATCAAACCTTCTGGAACGGTGTTGATCTCTCATCAAACCTTCTGGAACGGTGTTGATATCTCATCAAACCTTCTGGAACGGTGTTGATCTCTCATCAAACCTTCTGGAACGGTGTTGATCTCTCATCAAACCTTCTGGAACGGTGTTGATCTCTCATCAAACCTTCTGTAACGGTGTTGATCTCTCATCAAACCTTCTGGAACGGTGTTGATCTCTCATCAAACCTTCTGGAACGGTGTTGATCTCTCATCAAACCTTCTGGAACGGTGTTGATCTCTCATCAAACCTTCTGGAACGGTGTTGATCTCTCATCAAACCTTCTGGAACGGTGTTGATCTCTCATCAAACCTTCTGGAACGGTGTTGATCTCTCATCAAACCTTCTGGAACGGTGTTGATATCTCATCAAACCTTCTGGAACGGTGTTGATCTCTCATCAAACCTTCTGGAACGGTGTTGATCTCTCATCAAACCTTCTGGAACGGTGTTGATCTCTCATCAAACCTTCTGGAACGGTGTTGATCTCTCATCAAACCTTCTGGAACGGTGTTGATCTCTCATCAAACCTTCTGGAACGGTGTTGATATCTCATCAAACCTTCTGGAACGGTGTTGATATCTCATCAAACCTTCTGGAACGGTGTTGATCTCTCATCAAACCTTCTGGAACGGTGTTGATCTCTCATCAAACCTTCTGGAACGGTGTTGATCTCTCATCAAACCTTCTGGAACGGTGTTGATCTCTCATCAAACCTTCTGGAACGGTGTTGATATCTCATCAAACCTTCTGGAACGGTGTTGATATCTCATCAAACCTTCTGGAACGGTGTTGATATCTCATCAAACCTTCTGGAACGGTGTTGATCTCTCATCAAACCTTCTGGAACGGTGTTGATATCTCATCAAACCTTCTGGAACGGTGTTGATCTCTCATCAAACCTTCTGGAACGGTGTTGATCTCTCATCAAACCTTCTGGAACGGTGTTGATATCTCATCAAACCTTCTGGAACGGTGTTGATATCTCATCAAACCTTCTGGAACGGTGTTGATATCTCATCAAACCTTCTGGAACGGTGTTGATATCTCATCAAACCTTCTGGAACGGTGTTGATATCTCATCAAACCTTCTGGAACGGTGTTGATCTCTCATCAAACCTTCTGGAATGGTGTTGATCTCTCATCAAAGCACTGGGGAAGACAGGGAATCAGCCAGGACTACCTGACATAGTTTGCTCTTTACGATTAAACTCGACATGTTTGATTTAGGCTACCTCCTCTCTTCTGGAATGATTATATCGCTGCTCTGTGCTCTGTCTAAATAGCTTTTAAATTCTTAAAGGTAATTGCGTCGCTTTTTTTCTGACTCGTCTCATGTTGATTAAAACCCCCCCCCGCCTTATACCATCCCTTCTTCATGCCTATTTAACCTCTTCCTCCTTGAGCATAACGTTACCTTAGCGACCGATGGCAGCATGTAGGCCTATTTGTCTTAGTGGAATGCTTTGTGTCAGGTTGGTAAACGGGTTGTTAAACAGAAATGGCGCAAAGACTGTGTTGAACATAGGGTGTGTCTCTATGAGGTTGCCTTGTTGAGGGAAATAATTAGGCCTGTAGTGGAGTGCTGTTGGCTGAAACCTAGCTGACGTAACTCTACTCCATGGTGAAGGAAGTTTCTGATAAACTCCACCAACGGAGTGGAGCAGCGACCAGGCTTTCTGGAATTCATCTCTGACTACATCAATTCGGCAAGGTCAGTACTTTCAAAAAATTACAATTATGAAACGCCCACCTTGTATCTATGTTTGTCCTTTGTAGTTGTGTGCCTTTCTTTGTTTGCTGAAATCCCTACTTTTGCAATAAACGTCAATCAAATACAACCACCGACTCTTCCCTTGTTGAAATTTAAATGGCACATTTGCACTGAGTTGCCATCTTAGAGCAACAGCAATGAGCAAACAGTCAGTGGTTCAATTTGATGAATGTTTATTGTTAAAGTATGGCCTCCTGAGTGGTGCAGTGGTCTAAGGCTCTGCATCGCTGGCAGGGATGTTCTTGTCCCATCGCGCACAAGCGACTCCTGTGGCGGGCTGGGTGCAGTGCACGCTGACATGGTCGCCAGGTGTATGGTGTTTCCTCCGACACATTGGTATGACTGGCTTCTGGGTTAAGTGGGCATTGTGTCAGGAAGCAGTGCGGCTTGGCTGGATTGTGTTTCGGAGGATGCATGCCTCTCCCGAGTCCGTACGGGAGTTGCAGGGATGAGACAAGACTGTAACTACCAATTGGGGAGAAAAAAAAAAGTTTCATTTTTTGGGGGAAAAAAAGTATTTGAGCAAACAAAGGCACGCAACTACAGAGGACAAACATAAGTACAAAGTAAACATTTCCTAAGAGCTGTTCTTGTCTATTGATATTCTGTATTATGTTTTATATTTTGTGTGGACCCCAGGAAGAGTAGCAGCTGCTTTTGCAACAGCTTATGGGGATTCTAATAAAGTACCAAAATACCAAATCAGAAATTTCCTTCACCATAGAAGTTTAGTCAGCTAGCTAAAACCAAGCCTATGGGTTCCTCTATACATGTTTGCCTTTGAATTCCCTGCAATAAAACAAACAAGTTGAAATATTATTTTTTTTAAACCCCGTGTAGAAAGATGTTGTGAGGCCCTAGCTAGGCTGGGCTCCCTTTTTAACTAGTCCCTTGGAAAGAGAGAGAGAGGCAAGCTAGCTGAACTAGTGGGTTAAGCACGGCTCTCCAAGGGTAGAGGCTCATTACCATAGTTATCTCAGGCCTTTAATTCTCAGCCTAAAGGTATGTGATTAATCGTTATAACGTAGGTAGGTGAGATAACGCTGGTATGAGGGATACACCCTCTCCTTCCCCCCTGCTTCCTTCCCCCTCCTGGGCCTACCCCTCCACAGGTAACAAAAGATAATTTCATATGAGCTCTGACAAAGGGGCAAAGATAGAAGAGCGCAGTTATAGAAAATGTGAATGGTTTCCTATTACACAGGGTAATATACCGTCTGGTAATTTACCGTCTTGTCTATACTGAAACTTTGTTGAACCAGGACCTACATAGCATAGTATGTATGACAGTATGATTTATTTTCAGTGCACATCCACATATGCAAAACCATCCCAAAGCAAGATCAGCCAGCATGGGTGAGCCAGGGAGAATGTATTTATTTATATGCCTCTGCATGTTGCACAGAAGAATATGATTAAAGCACTCAGACTGAAGAGCTTTTAAGTTGAACTCAGCTACTCAGCAGAGAGAGTGAGAGTGAGAGAGAGAGAGAGAGAGAGAGAGAGAGAGAGAGAGAGAGAGAGAGAGAGAGAGAGAGAGAGAGAGAGAGAGAGAGAGAGAGAGAGAGGGGGAGAAGACCCTCATTTTCCATTTTGACAAATCCTCTGTGAGAAGGTTAGGGCTTAATTATGGGCTGGCCAGTGTGAGCGGCACGGCAGGCTCATCATCTCTCAGCAAACAGCTGGGCTAGGCTAAACTAGCTGCATTAATCAGCAGCCAAGTGTTCCCAGAGATTACTGCAAAGCCCCACTGACCATTGTAAACACTTTTTTCACCCTGTCTCTTACTCTTTCTTTCTTCTCTCAGACATTATGGCACACAACTCGTCCCAACCCCCTTCCTCATCCCACAACTTATATTTTCAATGTTACTTCTCTACTCCTGTATGTCTCTATCATCTTGTCTGTATCTCATCGTTATTCTTTCCTGGATCTTCTTCCATTCAGTCTCTCTTCCTTCTTCCATTCTCTTTTCCCTTTCTCTCTCTCTCTCTCTCTCTCTCTCTCTCTCTCTCTCTCTCTCTCTCTCTCTCTCTCTCTCTCTCTCTCTCTCTCTCTCTCTCTCTCTCTCTCTCTCTCTCAATTCAATTCAATTGACTTTATTGACATGGCAAGTTAATTTCTACTTACATTGTCAAAGTATACATATCGAAAAATAAAAATGTATATTTTATATATATAAATAAATGGTGGGACCAACAGCAATAATAATAGTAGTAGTGGACATGGGTTTACCATTAACAACAACTATAAAAACAATATTAATGAGAACAACAATCATTAAAGCAATGGTAGTAGACCAGTGTCAACATGATTGAGAAGACACATGACCTGGTAGTGGACCAGTGTCAACATGACTGAGAAGACACATGATGTGGTATGAAAGACAAAACAAAACAAGATGGGAAATATTATCGATATTACTTTGCACTTTTCACTGGCTGTCCCTCAGGTTGTGGCAGGAGGACACATATTTGGCTGCCAAAACTGCAAATTTTGGCTTTTCACCCAATAAATATTTGATTTTTTATTAATCTTTTATAGTTTAAAATTCTTTGTATTGAATTATAATTTTGGGAAAGAAATATTCTCTTAGATCTGAGTATTTGTCACAATGTAATAGGACATGCAGCTCTGTCTCTACCTCTCCCCTGGTGCAGAGTGAGCACAGCCTTTCCTCTCTGGGCAGCCAGGTTTGTCTGTGACGACCGGTCTCTATAGCCAGACTGTGTTCACTGAGTCTGTACCTAGTCAATGTTTTCCTCAGTTTTCTATCAGTCACAGTGGTCAGATAGTCTGCCACCATGTACTGTCTGTTTAGAGTTAAATAGCATTGAAGTTTACTTTGATTCTTTGTGGTGTCTTTCCAATAGGTGATATATTTTTATTTTTGTTTTGTGATGATTTGGTTGGGCCAGATTTTCTGAGTGCTGTCCTGAGGCTCTATGGGGTCTCTCTCTCTCTCTCTCTCTCTCTCTCTCTCTCTCTCTCTCTCTCTCTCTCTCTCTCTCTCTCTCTCTCTCTCTCTCTTTCTCTCTTTGCCTCTCTCTCTCTTTCTCTCTCTCTTTCTCTCTCTACCTCTCTCTCCCTCTTTCTCTCTCTCTCTCTCTCTCTCTCTCTCTCTCTCTCTCTCTCTCTCTCTCTCTCTCTCTCTCTCTCTCTCTTCTCTCTCTCTCTCTCTCTCTCTCTCTCTCTCTCTCTCTCTCTCTCTCTCTCTCTCTCTCTCTCTCTCTCTCTCTCTCTCTCTCTCTCTCTCTCTCTCTCTCTCTCTCTCTCTCTCTCTCTCTCTACCTCTCTCTCTCCCTCTCTCCACCCCCCCTCTCTAAGCATGCACATAAGGTCATAGACAAGCACACTTACAGAGGCTGGGATGTTTCCAATCAATTAAAGCCCAGACACTCACATGTAATTAGTTCCTAAAGCCCTTGATTTATTTATCTGACTCCTGTGACTGAGCTAAGTAAATGGATATTACTTCCTTATTTTGTAATTAGTCAAATTTTCCTCATTAACTCTTGGATTATAACGAGCTAATAGGAGAATTTAACTTCAATTAGCCTGTGGCATAATTTGTCCATCTGTAGAGGCTTCGGTAAAGGGTTTTTCTGTCACTCATTGAAAGTGACACAAATGCATTCTGAACATTAAAATATTTAAAGCAATGGAACTATTAGAAGTGGAATTAAAGAGGAAAGCTCATTGCTAATTAATTTTGAGAGTTGTGTGAGGTAGGGTCTTTGCTTCTCTTTCTTTCTCACTCTCTCTGTTCTCTTGTACAACATGTCTGGGTCTAGATTCCCTATTCCTTTGGTCTCACTCTCTTGGTCTCCCTTTACTTTACCTCCCTGCCTCTCTTCTTCCCACCCCACCCCCTCTTCCCCCCCTCTCTTTTTGCTAATCTCACTCTGAATGGCTGAATGCCTTTCCCTCTAAACCTCTCCTCAGCCCCACCATGTGACTATGCTTTAAGAGAAATCATTGATGTGGAGTCAGGGAGAAATTGAGATATGTGTCTCTCCAGTGTGGAGGGCCACGTCAGGTCATGGAGGGAGTTCTTGAGAGGGGCTCACTTTGAAAATCATCAGCATATTTCTGGATTTTGGGATTCGGGACCCCTTTCAAAAGAGACTGATCCTCCTTGCTGTCAATCAATCGTCCCACAGCCAAGCTTTCCTGTGGCTCAGAATATCCTTTTTAACAGGACTTTGTGAATGTATTGTGATCATGCATATTACATGCTTGGAGACTTACTGCGCTATAAGACATGTTGCATTTATTACAATAACCATTAAGTCTAGAAAACTGATCTTGATGGGTTGAGTTTCCGAGAAAATTTGACCTAATAGCTTTAGTTGGGTAATTACTGTATGGCACAGAACACTTCCATAAACATTGAACTAATGCAGCTTTGGATTGACTGTTGTTTGTTATGGTTCCCCCCAGCGTGTCCCGTCCCTGGTGGTGACAGACCTGTTTGAGGACATCAAGGATGGGGTGATGCTGCTGGCCCTGCTGGAGATCCTGTCTGGACAGAAGCTGGTGAGTCCTGGACCAACCTGCTCTGGGATCAGTTTAACTAGTCTGCACGTGGTCTCACTCAGGGCAGCAACAAAGGCCCTCCCTACACTCATGGCTTTGGGTCAGATTAATTGCACTTGGTCTTGGTCACAATGTTGTTGTCTCATTATAAATACCAATCCAAGCCCACCAGATCCCCAACATGCAGGGTTAAACTCTAAAGCTTCCTTGATGATGTTCAACTGAAATGACAGTAAGCTCTCTCATCAAAAAACAGAGCAATGGGAATGTAATGAAGGCAGGGTTGACATGGAAAACTGTTTGTAAAGGGCATTTGATGACTGATTTTGAATACTACTGTGAAAGACTTTCTCTGTGAACCCTGCCCTCAAAGCTATGTTCACAGCATATCTAAGGACATCAGTGAATGTGAGAATGGAAACAATTACATGGAAATGCTTATTGATTAGTCTTTATTAGGATGTTTGGTTGGAAAGAAATCAGGCTAGATAAACAGGGAAAAGCCCTGGGGTACACACACACACACACACACACACACACACACACACACACACACACACACACACACACACACACACACACACACACACACACACACACACACACACACACACACACACACACACACACACACACACACACACACACACACACACACACACTATTTGATGGTCCCACAAGGCCAATACAGCCTTGGGTCTAAGCTGTCTGTTATATTGATCTCTTTGCTAAAAGGCAAACACACTTTTCTCTCTATCTCTGTTTCTCTATGTCTGTCCCTCTCCGTTTCTGTTTTCTCTTCCTTGTTTGTTATGTGAATCTCATTCTTGTTTTCTTTGTTATTCAATCTGCCATCTGTCCCTCTTCTCAGTCTCTTTCTACTTTCCATTCAGTTATTTTTATTGTCAATGTCCCTCGGTAGCTTTTTCTTTCTCTTTAACATCCTTCTGACTCTGTAACTGTATGTATCTTTAACTCTGTCTTATATTACTTCCCCACTCCCTGTCTCTACCCCCCCCTCTCTCTCTCCCTTCTCCCTCTCCCTCTCCCCTCTCTCCCTCTCTCCCTCTCCCTCTCTCTCTCTCTCTCTCTCTCTCTCTCTCTCTCTCTCTCTCTCTCTCTCTCTCTCTCTCTCTCTCTCACTCTCTATATATATATATATATATATATATATATATATATCTCCCCCTCTAGCCATGTGAGCAGGGGAGGAAGCTGCGGAGGATCCACTGGGTCTCCAACATCGGCACGGCGCTCAACTTCCTGGAGGGCAGAAAGGTAGGAGTGCTCCATCTCTACCTTTCCCCCTCTCCTCTCCTCCTCAATCCCTGTCTTTCTCTCCCCCTCCACCCCTTTACCCCTCTAACCCTCTATCCCTCTACCCCTCCATCCATCTCCCCTCCATTCCTCTCCCCCTCCATCTCTCTACCACTCTCCCCCTCTCCCACTAACCCAATGACCCTCTCCCACTCTCCTCCCCTCCCCCTCCGTCCAACTCCCCCTCCATCCTTCCACCCCTCTACCTGTATACTCATTCATCCCTCTCACCCTCCATCCCTCTCCCCCTCCATCCCTCTGCCCCTCTCCCTTGACACACATGGTTCAGGTGATGGCCTTGGGGTCAGAACGAGGAAGACTGACCCCGGATGACTCTTTCTCTACTACATTCCCCTCTCTACCCCCCTCCCATCTCCCTTTGCCCTGCTGTATCTTCCTTCCTCCTTCTCCTTATCTATCTCTATCTATCTATCTCTCTCTCTCTCTCTCTCTCTCTCTCTCTCTCTCTCTCTCTCTCTCTCTCTCTCTCTCTCTCTCTCTCTCTCAAATGAACTGTTTTCCCTCACTCCATGAGATCCATGTCTATAACCAGTATTCCATCCAACCATTGTATGCGAGTAAAGTACATGTAGAATAGAAATGTCATGACAGGCCTGATGGAAACAGAAAATGTGTCGGTAAACTTTCCAAATGTCGACAAAACAAAATATGCTAGAGAAGGTGGGCTCTTTTTGTGTCTGTAAAATGAATTATGCGAGAAGTGGCGGTGGAAATGCCTTCATGTGCAAATATTGATATAATAAACATAATATTGAGGTAAACTTGGAGTCACGCAATGATATGTTGTGTGGTCTTCCCACTAAGACTCGGGTAACCATGTAGTTTATTAGGCTACAGATGAAATAAGTTTTGATGAACTTCACAGGGTGGGGAAAGTGCACCGTGATGAGCTCAATGCTGCTTTCCTATAAAAATTGAGGGTCTTATTCTGGTGACATGATGATCGATGCTTGACTGCTATTTGACAAAGAGAAATATTCTCTGCCTTATCCATAATGATCTCATCATGTTTACTAGCCTACCCACACTGTATCTGCTGGCTAGAGAACACGAGCCCAGACCAGAGTAGGCGCATTTGCTATCACAACAGTTTTTGTTATATTCACGTCATTTAGCAGACGCTCTTATCCAGAGTGCATACATTTTCCATACTAATCCTCCATGGGAATCAAACTTACTATCCTGGCGTTGCAAGTGCCATGCTCTACCAACTGAGCTACACGGGACATTGCGCTTTAGATTTTTAGGCTGTACATGAAAAGTACATTTTGTGTCATCACTCACTGATTTGTGTCCACAACAAGTCCGTTTGGTGGAAACACACCATTGGTGGGAAAATGTGCTTCTTTTCTTTATGCTGATTTTAGAATATTCACATGAAAATCTGTCGCCAATTGGATGGAAACCGAATTGATGAGATGGATTCCCAGTATTAGATGGCTAATACTCCACATAGCATGTCTTTGGATATACATAAATAAATCCCCAGCTTGCGTCTGGGGGGACATTGATTTAGCTTCTTCCTGCACTGTGACAGGGTTAAACCCTAAATTCTACAACAATAATCTGCAGTCTGGAGTGTAGACACCGAGATTGGGTGTCTCTGCCATGCCATGCTGGGATGGGTGTGTGTGTGTGTGTGTGTGTGTGTGTGCGTGTAAATCCTATATGTCCATAGACTGTATTTAGATTTGATTTTAGTTCCTATCCTCAGTGTTCTTTTACCACATTATCACATCTCCCTATCTCATATCTGTCACAATGGGAGCATGATTTAATATCTGCTGTTGCCTACAGTATATGATGTTTGGTCTCTCTCTGTCAGATAGCTGTTATATTGGTCAGACTGGTCGTGTCCAAATAATCCATACTTGCGTCCTAAATAGTAGGCCGTTTGGGTATGCAAAAACATTATGTTTAATAGTATGTGACTTTTAGAACATCTAGCAGCGGTGTAAAGTACCTAAATAAAACTACTTTAAAGTATTGCTTAGGTAGTTTTTTGAGGGTATCTGTACTTTACTTTAATTTTCTATTTTTGATTACTTTTACTTTTACTTCTACATTCCTAAAGAAAATAATGTACTTTTTGCTCCTTACATTTTCCCTGACACCCAAAAGTACTCATTTCATTTTGAATGCTTAGCAAGACAGGAAAATGGTCCAATTCACACACTTATCAAGAGAACACCCCTGGTCATCCCTACTGCCTCTGATCTGGTGGACTCACTAAATACTCACCACTTTGTTTGTAAATGAAGTCTGAGTGTTGGTTCCGAATAGCTAATCTTCTGCGTTGGTGTTCAAATGTAGGCTAAGAATATTTTTGTTCTTCTTAAAATGATCACGAGTATTGTATTGTAGGCTGCATCTTTGAAAACATATTTTCTTGCCCTTCGTCAGAGTTTTTAAATGAAATACTAAACCATCTTTTTATTTCTGAGTGTTTCGGCACCGCGGTCTCAGGATCTGGATGCGTTAATGATGTCATGTTAATCAGGCCTTTTGATTTGAAGTTAAGGATTGTTTTAGTTTTGTAGACTACGCTACCTATTTAATATTTGTATGTATGGAAAAGCCTTATAGCAGTCATTCTGATCTCATTCCCTTTGATCAGTGCTTTAGTTTATTATGTTGCTGTCCAGAGGTTCTGAATTTGCGATGTCTTTGCGATGCCCTGTCTTTGTCATATTGTTGAAGCAGTGTCCCTCCATCTACTGTCAACCACTATCTTTACATAGTCTAAGGACCCCATTCTGATATGAAGTGCTGTATTATGTATAAACTGCCTGCCTACTAGACCTAATCTCTAGTCCTGTCTTAGATTTAGAAACATGAATTATATGTACAGTACTGCTCAGTCTCTGACCCTCTCTCAAGTGGAGCTTCTACAGTTTTTCCTTTCCCACCCCGTACTGTCCCTCCTCTATACCACAGTCCCAGTGTAACATGATAACCTTTAATGCTCAGACTCATCTCCTCTGTAATATACCCTCTGATATGGATGATATGATGAATGCCCAGGCCCTCTCTCTCTATGATATACCCCCCCCCCCGCTCTCTCTCTCTCTCTCTCTCTCTCTCTCTCTCTCTCTCTCTCTCTCTCTCTCTCTCTCTCTCTCTCTCTCTCTCTCTCTCTCTCTCTCTCTCTCTCTCTCTCTCTTTCTACTCTCTGCTGGGTGTAATCCCCGGTGCTGTCTGTGTATAGGTGATAGATCTGTCCTCTCAGCCCGCCGTAGAGCAGCCAGGGTTATCTCACTGTTAGTCTTTATCGCTTGGCTCACACTCGATGAGGCACCCCGCTGTCACTCACCCACACTATATATGGGGCGGCAGGGTAGCCTAGTGGTTAGAGCATTGGACTAGTAAATGGGAGGTTGCAAGTTCAAACCCCCAAACTGACAAGGTATAAAGCTGTCGTTCTGCCCCTGAACAGGCAGTTAACCCACTGTTCCTAGGCCATCATTGAAAATAAGAATTTGTTCTTAACTGACTTGCCTGGTTAAATAAATACACATTTTTAAAATACCTCCTCTAACTGCCTCCAATCTCTGTCTATCTCTCTTTTGCTCCCTCTCTCTCCTTTTTTCTCACGCTCACTCAAGTCTGCGTACAGGGGATCACCGGTTAGTACCAGCTTATTTGATGTTTTCATGAATGTTATTATGAATTATATTTAACTTGGGTACTGTGTTCATAGTCCGTATCCGTATTTCCATATGTTGTACCACTGCTAGATTGAGTGAATTTGTGCATATTTGTTCCAAACAGTATGTATTAGAACGGATATGACTTCTGATAAGTGATATTCTACCGTATAATGCTAGATATTGTATGTTGTGACACAGATCAAGCTAGTCAACATCAACTCGACTGACATCGTCGATGGAAGACCATCTATCGTGCTGGGGTTGATTTGGACAATAATCCTCTATTTCCAGGTATAGTGCCTCTGTGGTGGGTAGGTGTCATCTCACTACAAATAATGCAGCACTATTGCACAATTACACAATAAAGGCAATGGTGTTTCATTTTGTGAGTCAACCACCGTCTTCTTGGCACAAAAAAGCTCTGCTTTCTCTATAGCAAAAATTCTCTCTCTCTCTATCGCTCTCTCTCCCGTTGTGCAGATAGAGGAGTTGACCAGTAACCTGCCAGCGCTCCAGGCCCTCTCTAGCAGCACCTCCTCAGTGGACAGCTCTGACACCACCAGCCCGCCTGTCAAGAGGAGGCCCCTCCTTCCGCTGCAGGGTGGGGCCAGGAAGGCCCTACTTAGATGGGTCCAGCAGACCGCCACCAAGTACGGGGACACTACAGCCACTGCACCTGCTGCAATATAACATGATGATACTTATGATATTACTAACTACAGTAACACTTCTATTACCAGTACTAATCGTGGTTGTGGTGATAGCTACTGATAATGATATTACGATAGCTAATAATAAGTGATGGGTGTTATTGATGTAATGCTGTATTTGTCTGTTCCTTCAGGCATCTGGGGATCGACGTGAAAGACTTTGGGCCGAGCTGGCGTACAGGTGTGGCATTCTTCGCAGTGATCCTCTCTCTTCGACCCCACCTGGTCGACATGGAGCGTGTGCGGAGGAGAGCCAATCGAGAGAACCTGCAGGAAGCCTTCTCATTGGCCGAGACTGAGCTGGGCATTCCGCAGCTACTGGACCCAGAAGGTAAACCACAGCCAGAGAGGTCATTTCCTGTTTGCCAAATTAATGTGGGTCGTTCCACGAAATTAGTGCCTTTTGGGTGCCTTTAAAATGTTATATAGAAATTGTGCACAAACATTGAAAAAGCATGTTATATTAAATTGAGTGCCCTTTAATATAGAACACATGGAAAATTCAATAAATCTGTTTTTTTATTTGAATAAAGACTTAATTCAGCATTTTGACATGTCCGTCTATGCATCCTCTGTGACTTCTGGGAAGATACTAGCCCACTTAATCCTAACATTTATCCAAGTTGTAAAGTTATTTTGTTCCTTTGACAAAGCCATTTCTCTAGATTACTATTTATTTCATGTGATTAGTGATTCATTTTAAGGTTAAGAAAACGTTCCCTCATTTTAAGGTCAACCCTGTTACGTGAACTGAACTGTAATTTTTAATACAGTGAAACTATTTTTTAAATTTTTACATTGAACATCTAATAGTCAAATCATAGTGTAAAAGCAGGTGAGCAGGATCTTCTCTTCTGGGCCATGTTCTGGTGTTTTGTGATGAACATCTGAGAGGGTTGAACATAACACGTCATCCCTGTTACCCATATAGACAGGTTACAAATGTTTTAACAATAAAACAGTTTTTGGTGAAGCTTGCATTCAATTGTCCTCCCTGTTTCACACAACCAGCTTCCATTCCCCCTGTCACAAGGGGATTTATGGATGACTTAAGATGTCATCCAGAAGTCATCAAAACTGTTACGGTAAACCCTGTTACGGCAAACCCTGTTACGGTGAACCCTGTTCAAATCAAAATCAAATCAAATCAAATTTTATTTGTCACATACACATGGTTAGCAGATGTTAATGCGAGTGTAGCGAAATGCTTGTGCTTCTAGTTCCGACAATGCAGTGATAACCAACAAGTAATCTAACTAACAATTCCAAAACTACTGTCTTATACACAGTGTAAGGGGATAAGGAATATGTACATAAGGATATATGAATGAGTGAGTGATGGTACAGAGCAGCATACAGTAGATGGTATCGAGTACAGTATATACATATGAGATGAGTGTGTAGACAAAGTAAACAAAGTGGCATAGTTAAAGTGGCTAGTGATACATGTATTACATAAGGATGCAGTCGATGATGTAGAGTACAGTATATACATATGCATATGAGATGAATAATGTAGGGTAAGTAACATTATATAAGGTAGCATTGTTTAAAGTGGCTAGTGATATATTTACATCATTTCCCATCAATTCCCATTATTAAAATGACTGGAGTTGGGTCAGTGTCAATGACAGTGTGTTGGCAGCAGCCACTGTTACGGTAAATCCTGTTACGGTCAAAGCTGTAACGGTCAACCCTGTTACGGTCAACCCTGTTACGGTCAAAGCTGTTACGGTCAAAGCTGTTACGGTCAAAGCTGTTACGGTCAACCCTGTTACGGTCAAAGCTGTTACGGTCAACCCTGTTACGGTCAACCCTGTTACGGTCAACCCTGTTACGGTCAACCCTGTTACGGTCAACCCTGTTATGGTCAACCCTGTTACGGTCAACCCTGTTACGGTCAACCCTGTTACGGTCAACCCTGTTATGGTCAACCCTGTTACGGTCAACCCTGTTACGGTCAACCCTGTTACGGTCAACCCTGTTACGGTCAAAGCTGTTACGGTCAACCCTGTTACGGTCAACTCTGTTACGGTCAACCCTGTTACGGTCAACCCTGTTACGGTCAACCCTGTTATGGTCAACCCTGTTACGGTCAACCCTGTTATGGTCAACCCTGTTACGGTCAACCCTGTTACGGTCAACCCTGTTACGGTCAACCCTGTTACGGTCAAAGCTGTTACTTTATTTGGCACTTACTATAGTCATTTTTTAAATGTAGCCTCTTGAGATGGGAAAAAAATGTTTTTTATTAAGTTGAACATCTGCTTTTTATGACAGAATGTTAAAATGAGGTGAAATTAAAACTTCTGGTTAGAAAACTTCAACTTTTCTAGATCTTTCCAAACCTGAAGCTGATATGTCAGCCACGCTCCATGTCAATACAAAGATGAACTATGCTTTCACTAGTGTACATTCCTGCCTGTGTATCAGATAAATCCCTCTAGAGTGAATCCTCTCAACAGCATCTGTGCTCCCTCACGCCTGCCCCTCAGAATGAGCTCTGACAAATCCAGTTTGACATCACCATAATTAAGGGCCATTAGGGCCGGAGAGGAGTCAGTGCCAGAGAGAGCATCCAGCAGCTCACCAACATACCATATAAACCTGATATGACAGTTTGATGCAAGGTGGCAGGCCTTCCCCTCTGCCTGAGGTTTCTGTCAGAGATAGAGGCTTTCTTCTGCTTGATTACAAAGATCAGTGATGGCTGATCTCAGTAGTCTGTTGTTGATATAGCTGGAGTTAAATAGTGATGTATGGTTAGCTTTTTCCAGATCAGATGTCATTGAGAATGCTTTGTTAATACTAGTATCTGGTTGTTCATAATAGCTGTATTCAGTACAGTTCTGTGTGTTGTGGGGACTAGACTGACCCTTATCTGTTCTTCTTTCTCCCCAGATGTGGATGTTGACAAACCGGATGAGAAGTCCATCATGACGTACGTGGCCCAATTTCTGAAGCACCACCCCAACCCTGGTCACCAGCAGAACAGTGACTCGGACTCCCAGCCAGAGGAAGAGGTAGCAAGCCCTGTCCCTCTCCCCACCGCTCCCTCTCTCTCCATCTTCACAGCCATGTCTCTTCCTATTGTTTCTTTCTCTCCGTTATTTACATTATTTGCCACTATTGTCCTCTATTCAAGTGTTATCTCAGACCTTCAGGTAGACTTGCGGTGTGTGCTGTGTCTGTAACTACCACTACCACTGACACTAACTACCCAACTGTTCCTTATTGTCACCTCTCACATTCCCTTACTCCTTAGTGATGTGATGTAATGTCTTCTTGTCTGTTGTTGATCAATCACTTCTTTTTTGGGCATCTCTCCCTTCTTCTTTTTTTCTCGTTCTCTCTCTCCACTGTGGTGTTGTCTGTGTGGTCACTGCATCCCTGTGGTTGTTGTGCCTGCCTCTGTTCCACAGCATGGTCTTGCTCCTCGAGATATTGAGGAGATGTTGGAGGTAGGTTCAGTATGTAGAAGTATTAGTATCCTCATTCCGGTCCACTGTGCAGGTTCTCCATCAAACGTTCCAAAAGAACATTCTTAGAATGTTTGTAATTCCCCGCTGGAACACATACTGCTTCTAGCCCGGTTGCCAGCCTGTTTTTGCTTCAGCCAACTCTGTCAGTGTTTTGCATGACAACAACAAAGGAGGCAACTACAGCAGAGACAGACTGACACCCAGGTTACATTGTTTCTACATACTTTAAACATTCACCATTCCATTATATTGTTGTAATCACCAGCTCTACTATTGTATTCTGGTGGAATTCGCAGTGTTTTATGTGGTAAGGGAATTCATTTTTTTCTTTCTACATCTCATTTTACCCGAGGTGATAGTCCTGTATTATATGATGTGATATTACCATTATATTAGCATTAGTGCTAACAGCTATTTTGTATTAGCATGACAATGGCCACAGCTGGCTAGGGCTAGGCAGGGAACCCTTTTATTGGCGGATGGTTTGATGGAAAGCCTTGGGTTTTGTAAGGTTACAGTTTCAGCTTCGAGTGGCTTTGACATTAAGTCTCTCTAACTATGCATATTTTGCGTCAGTGTAGGATTTTGTAATATCCTTGCCTTGATTATAGCCACTGGTTAGTACTCTCTACCGCACTGACAAAGGTGTGTAACACTTTGTGTTGTATATCTACATTCAGTAAAATATTTTTTTTATGAAATAAAGAAAGAAGATATGGTTTGGCAGAGCTGATTTCAGGGACAATACACTAACTAGGCTGTAACAGTGAATGTTAGCCAGCTAGTAATATGATCCCCCCCTATAGAGTGTTTAGGGGGCTGCCATTCAGAGAAGAGAACATGTTCCTTTAGCAGGGGATTCCAATCCAACGTCTGCAATGTGAATAAAGGATAAAGCCTTACAATGGGATGGCTGAGCAGAATAGAATGGCCTGAAACTGAATAGGGAGTGTTAAAATTGAATGGACTGTTGAACTAACTAACTTGTCATCATACAGTATCTTCGGAAATTATTCACACCCCTTGACTTTTTCCACACTTTGTTGTGTTACAGCCTGAATTGGATTAAATTGAGATTTTGTGTCACTGGCCTAAACACAATACCCCATTATGTCAAAGTGGCAAATACCCCATAATGTCAAACATTTTCTAAATTAATAAAACATGAAAAGCTGAAATGTTTTGAGTCAATAAGTATTCAACCCCTTTGTTATAGCAAACCTAAATAAGTTCAGGAGTAAAAATGTGCTTTACAAGTCACATAATCCCCCGGACCACCCATACATAGAATGTATGCACACATGACTGTAAGTCGCTTTGGATAAAAGCGTCTGCTAAATAGCATATATTATTTATTATATTATAATACGTTCCATGGACTCACTCTGTGTGCAATAATAGTCACCTGTAATGTCCCTCAGTCGAGCAGTGTATTTCAAACACAGATTCAACCACAAAGACCAGGGAGACCATGACATGCAAAGAAGGGCACTTATTCAAGCAGACATTCAGTATCCATTTGAGCCTGCTGAAGTTATTAAATACACCTGTATCAATACACCCAGTCACTACGATGATACACACTCTTAGAAAAAAGGATTCCAAAAAGGGTTATTCGGCTGTCCCCATAAGAGAACTCTTTTTGTTTCCAGGTAGAAGCCTTTTTGTTTACAGGTAGAACCCCATTTGTTTCCAGGTAGAACTATTTTAGGTTCCATGTAGATCCATCTGTGTAAAAGGTTTTACATGGAAGTCAAAAGGGTTCTACCTGGAACCCAAAAAGGTTATTCTCCTATGGAAAAAGTCGAAGAACTATGTTCGGTTCTAGATAGCACCTTTTTTCTAAGAGTGCAGGGTTCTTTCCAAACTCAGTTGCCAGAGAGGAAGGAAACCTCTCAGGGATTTCACCATGATGCCAATGGTGACTTTAAAACAGTTACAGAGTTTAATGGCTATGATAGGAGAAAAGTGAGGATGGATCAACAACATTGTAGTTACCCACAATACTAACCTAAATGACAGAGTGAAAAGAAGGAAGCCTGTACAGAATATATATTCCAAAACATGCATCCTGTTTGCAAGAAATGTGTCAAAGAAGGGAACTTTATGTCCTGAATACAATGCGTTATATTTGAGGCAAATATAACATATCACATTACTGAGAATGATGGTGGTGGCTGCATCATGTTATGGGCATGGTTGTCATCGGCAATGACTGGGGAGTTTATTTTTGATTAAAAAAATAAATGGAATAGAGCTAAGCAAAATCCTAGAGGAAAACCTGGTTCAGTCTGCTTTCCAACAGACACTGGGAGACAAATTCACCTTTCAGCAGGACAATAACCTGGATAAATATACACTTGCCAAGACGATATTGAATGGTCCTGAGTGGCCTAGTTCCACTTTTGACTTAAATTGGCTTCAAAATCTATGGGAAGACTTGAAAATGGTTGTCTAGCAATGATCAACAACCAACTTGACAGAGCTTGAATAATGTGCAAATATTTTACAGTCCAGGTGGCCAAAGCTCTTAGAGACTTACCCAGAAATCCTCCCAGCTGTAATCACTGCCAAAGGGGATTCTAAACTCATGGGTGTATATCATTTTTAATACATTTGCAAAAATGTCTAAAACTGGTTTTCGCTTTGTCATTACGGGGTATTGTTTGTATATTTTTAATTCAGGCTGTAACACAACACAATTTGGAGTAAGTCAAGGGGTATGAATACTTTCTGAAAGCGCTGTAAGTATTCATAACGAATCCAATGAAATATTAGTAGCAGTGTTTAAAGTGAATTGGCTGAATTAACAGTGTGTTTTGGGCAGCTGTGAGTCTGGAGAATTTGTCCTGCTGGGCAACATATTTGATTACCTCCCACATGTTTCCTCTCTGCCCTCTCTTCTCCCCATCCCTCTTATTCCTTCATTCCTCTCTTCCCTTGTTATCCTTCTACCTACCATCTCTCCCTCTGTCCCTGCATTGCATTCTCACTTCCTCTCTTCTATCACTCGTTCTTTCCCCTTCCTAATAATAATAATAATTATTATTATTATATCTTATATCTATCCCACATTCGTTTAATAATAATTATTATATCTTATATCTATCCCACATTCGTTTCGTTTTTCACTTTCATTGTTCCCTTCCTCTCTCCTCCCTCCTCTCCCCGGCCACCCAGAGAGAGCAGCGCAAGGGCCTGAGGGAGCTGAAGACCTGGCTGGATCAGCTGGAGCTAGACACAGCACGTACTCAGGAGACCAAGGGCAACCTCAGCCAGCAGTATCAGGTGATCTAGAACACACACACACACACACACACACACACACACACACACACACACACACACACACACACACACACACACACACACACACACACACACACACACACACACACACACACACACACACACACACACACACACACACACACACACACACACACACACACACACACACACACACCGGGCACAGACACTTCCATTATCAGGCTAATCAGTGGTATTCCACTGCAGGGATCAGACTGCTGCTGCCGTATTTCCACCCTATCTGGCTTATACAGTACCAAAGCCCCAGGATACATTACATATTCAACACAGTGTGGGATTTCCTTATTTCCTCTTTCCATTATGCACGTTTTTGACAGATTCCATGAATGTATGATCTGTGAAAGAGGGAGAAGTGTATGTGTTCTATGCAGTATATTTTACAGTATATTTTATAGTATATTTTACAGTATGTGTACTGTATGTGTTCCAGGCAGTATATTTTACAGTAAGTTGTACAGTATATTTTACAGTATGTGTACTGTATGTGTTCCAGGCAGTATATTTTACAGTACTTGTATTGCATGTGTGTTTGGGATATAACTAGGACCCAAAGGTTTTCCTTGTCAGGCCACATGATCAGGAAATAACCATGCCATCTGTGGACCCCCCACCCTCTCTCTCTCTCTCTCTCTCTCTCTCTCTCTCTCTCTCTCTCTCTCTCTCTCTCTCTCTCTCTCTCTCTCTCTCTCTCTCTCTCTCTCTCTCTCTCTGTCTCTCTCTCTCTCTCTCTCTCTCTCTCTCTCTCTCTCTCTCTCTCTCTCTCTCTCTCTCTCTCTCTCTCTCTCTCTCTCTCTCTCTCTCTCTCTCTCTCTCTCTCTCTCTCTCTCTCTCTCTCTGTCTCTCTCTCTTTCTCTCATCAGTCCTTTAAGAGTGTACGTGTTCAATTGGAGATGAATAGGAAGCAGGTGGAGGCAGCGGTCCTGTCCACGCAGAAGGATGGGATGTTGACCGTGGACCAGGCTCTGGTTAAACAGGCCTGGGACAGAGTGTCCAACAGGGTAAGTGTCTGGGACGGGACCTCTGTTACTGTTGTGGAGTAGAGTAGAGTAGGGTGTATTCTGGTACAGCCTAGCTCTCAAGGACACAAGCAAACATTAAGAGGGGCATAATCAAATACCTGAACAAGTACTCAGTCAAATCTCCAGTCAACCAAACAGTGAGCTGCGTCATTTGAAGGCTTTTTAGCCGAAACATTGAAATAAATCCACAACCAGGAGAGATAAGGGTGGGACTCTATTTTTTCATTTGTACTGCAAAAGTTCCCACCAGCATTCAGACAGGCAGTCAGAGACAAGGTAACGTGACAATAGCTCATTGACTGACATTGTAACCTCCTCCCTACAGCTCCTAGGGTGGCATCTGCAGCTGGACAGGGCTCTGCCCGCCCCCCTGGGTGTGGTGGGGGAGTGGCTGCACCAGGCTGAGGGGGCACTCCGACAGGAGGTCGGTATTCAACAAACATCTGACGCGACATCTGTCCACATGACCCTGGAGCAACACAAGGTGGGCAATGTGAGCAAGGTGACAATGCGAGTCCATTTAAGGTTACACACATCCTTATTAGGTCAGTTGTTATGTACTATGTAATGGCTGTACCGTAACACAGGGTGTAATGACTGTACTATTCTCTGCTTGTGTGTGTCTGTCTACAGGACATGCTCAAATGTCTTGAAGGTCACCAGCAGGTCTTCCAGAGGATCCATAAAGACAGAAGTGTCAACGGAGTCCCTGTCCCCCCAGAGCAGCTGCAGGACATGGCAGAGAGGTGGGTCTTATCATGGCAACCAAATGGCCCAGGTTTCCCTGAACAAACATTTAACACCCAAACCACTCATCTCCCATCCCAACCCCATGATTTATTTACAGAACATTGACCTGATTACCAGCACTCAGATCGCTGGTTTAAGCTTGTCCTTGTCCATTCTATGCTCACCTGTTGACCATTCAGTATTTTCTCTTTTAGAATGAACTTTGTATCGACTTCGTCAAACATTCATCTGGCCAAGATGGAGTTCTGGGAGAATAAACACCACATGCAGGTGTTCCTGATGCTGGCAGAGTCCAAGCTCAAATCCTGGATCATCAAATATGGCCGACGAGAATCAGTGGAGTTAATGTTACAGAACTATGTTGTAAGTCCAAACAATATACAGTATTGCTCTACTTTTAAATGTCACCACTATTTCATCTTACTTTCCCACATTAGTTTCATGTAAATTATTTTTGAATGAATCGGTATAATGTTATCTAGGTTAGAGAAAAAACAAACATGCCCTGAATGCTATTCTAATCACCCACTGATTTTGTTTCTCCTCTCTCATTCAGTCATTTGTTGAAGGACAGCAGTTCTTTGAGCAGTACGAGACATTGTTCCAGACTCTGAAACAGTCTTCTGAGCTCTATGTCCAGGCTGATGGCACAGGTGAGGTTTTACAAGATCAAGCTTCATTTGGCAAGTTTTACCTCATTATCTGATTCCTCTACCTCTTCCTAACTACACCACCTACCTGACAAGCAACTTCCTTTGTCTTTTCCCTTTTGATTTAGGCAGTATTTATTGCCAATTTTAGACCACTTAATCTTATCGGGACCCTGGGGCCTAAATCTCCATATCTAGCCCACCACCATTTCCAGTACTGAATATTTTACCGATATATCACCTCTGATCAATTTCCCAAGAATGGCTCAATAGCCAATCACCCACTATCGTCCAGCATCTTCTATCCTCCCTGTCTTTTATAGTGGTTTGTCCTCTCCAGGCTAAAGTCTAAATGAGGTTTCTCCACTCTCAGCTCTCAGTGGGGAATTCGACCCCATTAGCTGAGCTGCTCTACTTTTGCTGTCTCTGGGCACTAACATGCTATGGTAGCTAGCTTGTTGATTTCATTCAGTTCCAGCCCTGCAGGCTTTATATTAGGGTATGCAGGGGAGAAGAACTGAGGTGTATCTGACAATCTGAAACATGATTGGTCGACCTCCGAAAAATGAGGCTCCCCATGAGTGAGTCCAGCCCCAGCTGGTGGTGGGTTTGCTGTGATTTGATTGGTCAGGTTCAGGCTCATCTCCTGGTTATTTCTGAAGGATAGCCCTCAAATGATTGCAGAATGGGTACAGTATGTTTTCTGCCATTTGAAATGATTGCAGAATGAGTACAGTATGTTTTCTGCCATTTGAAATGATTGCAGAACGGGTACAGTATGTTTTCTGCCATTTGGAATGATTGCAGAACGGGTACAGTATGTTTTCTGCCATTTGGAATGATTGCAGAACGGGTACAGTATGTTTTCTGCCATTTGGAATGATTGCAGAACAGGTACAGTATGTTTTCTGCCATTTGGAATGATTGCAGAACGGGTACAGTATGTTTTCTGCCATTTGGAATGATTGCAGAACGGGTACAGTATGTTTTCTGCCATTTGGAATGATTGCAGAACGGGTACAGTATGTTTTCTGCCATTTGGAATGATTGCAGAACGGGTACAGTATGTTTTCTGCCATTTGGAATGAATGCAGAACGGGTACAGTATGTTTTCTGCCATTTGGAATGATTGCAGAACGGGTACAGTATGTTTTCTGCCATTTGGAATGATTGCAGAACGGGTACAGTATGTTTTCTGCCATTTGGAATGATTGCAGAACGGGTACAGTATGTTTTCTGCCATTTGAAATGATTGCAGAACGGGTACAGTATGTTTTCTGCCATTTGGAATGATTGCAGAACGGGTACAGTATGTTTTCTGCCAATTGAAATGATTGCAGAACGGGTACAGTATGTTTTCTGCCATTTGGAATGATTGCAGAACGGGTACAGTATGTTTTCTGCCATTTGGAATGATTGCAGAACGGGTACAGTATGTTTTCTGCCAATTGAAATGATTGCAGAACGGGTACAGTATGTTTTCTACCATTTGGAATGATTGCAGAACGGGTACAGTATGTTTTCTGCCATTTGGAATGATTGCAGAACGGGTACAGTATGTTTTTTGCCATTTGGAATGATTGCAGAACGGGTACAGTATGTTTTCTGCCATTTGAAATGATTGCAGAACGGGTACAGTATGTTTTCTGCCATTTGAAATGATTGCAGAATGGGTACAGTATGTTTTCTGCCATTTGGAATGATTGCAGAACGGGTACAGTATGTTTTCTGCCATTTGGAATGATTGCAGAACGGGTACAGTATGTTTTCTGCCATTTGGAATGATTGCAGAACGGGTACAGTATGTTTTCTACCATTTGGAATGATTGCAGAACGGGTACAGTATGTTTTCTGCCATTTGGAATGATTGCAGAACGGGTACAGTATGTTTTTTGCCATTTGGAATGATTGCACTAGCTTGATGTGCAGATGTAATTGGGTTTCCTCTTTGGACTCATTTGTCAGTTCTAAAGAACACACCAGCATTCTGTAGTCTTGATGTGCATATGAATGTACTGTGTGGATTCCTTTTTCCTCTGATTATTGATATTCTATATTTATAACCACTGTTTTCATTCAAATAGGCTTGCCAAGAGACCTTGTTTGATCTCTCTCACTACCCTGTGTGTATGCGTGCGTGTGTGTGCGTGTGTGTGCGTGCGTGTGTGTGTATTTATCCCATGTCTCTATGTCTCCTCCTCTCCCAGTGGATGAAGGCGAGGCGGGGGTTAGGAGGTTCATGCGGGAGGTGTTGACCCAGTGGAGGAGTCTGTCTGTGGAGGTGCGCAGTGTAAGGAGCATGCTGGATGAGGTGCTCTCTAACTGGGAGAGGTACAGCTGCACTGTGGCCTCTCTACAGGCCTGGCTTGAGGATGCAGAGGGAGCACTCAGCCAGCCTGAAAACATCAAACGGGTATGTTTTACTGTAGACCCCCTCACTTGATCCCCATTCACCTGCTTATAAACATTGTAGATGGATGTAGGCCTAGCATGTCACCAATGAAACAACCACACCTTAACTTCTGCTTTTCTGAAAATGGACCTGAGAAACCTGTGAAAGCTCTTTTGAAGGGGGTCTTTGACCTTAACATCTTCTGATATATCCATTTCTGACACCCTAATTTCAAAAATATTTACTCGATTTCAACATCCAAATCATCTTCCAACCAACCGTCAAGATTCCCTCCAACTTCCCCATGTCACTGAGGACGTCCCAGCTGTCAGGTCACCATGGATACCCCAGCTGCCAGATTACTGTATAACCCTAATAACTAAACCACTGGGGACAAGACAGATAATTACCCCAACCACTCAATGAATACCCAATGTCATTAATGTCATTACTCTCTGTCCTTCAATCTTTTTACATTCTCCTCCCATCCCCCCCCTCTCTCTCTCTCTCTCTCTCTCTCTCTCTCTCTCTCTCTCTCTCTCTCTCTCTCTCTCTCTCTCTCTCTCTCTCTCTCTCTCTCTCTCTCTCTCTCTCTCCTCTCTCTCAGGAGTTCTTCCGCAACCTTTCTCAGTGGATGGATCAGCACTCTGTGATGAATGACGCAGGGAACTTCTTGATTGAGACATGTGACGAGACTGTGTCACGTGACCTGAAACAGCAACTTCTCCTGCTCAACGGGAGGTGGAGGGACCTGTTCGTCAAAGTCAAACAGGTAACGGAGCTATCACACATCTGATCATGGAGACAGAACAAACTGATCACACTATTAGACCTGTTGGACATAAGCTATGGGACACACAGGTAGGTAGTGGCACATTAAGACCCCTCAGAGATGCAGATAAATCAGCATACCTGCCCTATGGCCATTCATGCAGGTAACTGAACACACTTGACAAAGACACACTGGTTGCAGCCACAGCAGTGCACATTAAGTCTCAAACCAACACACTGTGCCCCCTGTCTCTGCAGTACGCCCGTGAAGACGAGCTGGACAAGTGTAGGAGGGACCACATGAGGGCCATCTCTGCCCTGAGGGAGCTGCTGGACGGTGCAGAGTTGAAGCTCAACGCCCCTGTACAGGTCTCCTTCCTCAACATCAGGTCTTTCCTACAGGATGTGGAGGTAGGTCATGAGTAGGCTGTGTAATATGCACATACAAACTGCATTGTCATGTTGTCTAAGCAGTTTTTATGAAGTAGCATGCAAACCTATATTTTATTCTGTGTTCAGAATGCTGTTTGCTTCTGTAAACATACTGTGCTAGATAGCCTTCCAGCTTTCTCTATAAGCCACAGAGTAGATCCAGTCAATATTCCACAAACATTGCTACGGCAGCTATGATTGAATCTAGCCCTTGTAAACACACGACTAAGATGAGATTTCTCCTTCTTTACTTTCACATCTCCCACTCAGAACACCAAGAAAAAGGTTGTTGCCATGGAGACTCAGTACAAGTTGGCTGCCTGCAGTGCCCAGCTCCTGTCCAAGGATGCCCCGCAGGAGGAGGGCGCCAAGGCCATGGCTACTATGACAACGGTCAAAGGTCAACTCAGTAAGGTTGGTATCACCAGAGGGTAAAAATGACGTTTTATTAATCCTTTCCTGCCTCAAATCTTCCATTTGCCAGTGTCAGCTACTGCAATGTACTGGGGTGAGTTTTCCAAAAGCTTCTTATTCTAATCTTGATACTCTTTTGTTCATCACCTACAAACAATGGACTAAAATGATCTTAATGCCGCATTTCCATAGAGGATTTACTCCAGTGTTTTACCCAAACAAAAGTTTCATCATTATACTGGATCTCTCTAGGAATGAATTACCTCCCTCTCTCTGATCCCTCTGCTGCATTCTAATTATGGACACTATTGATTCTCATGGTGCCTTGTTCCCCCTGTCTCTGTCCCAAGGTGAGGGAGAGGTGCCCTTCTCTGGTGAGGGAGTGCCATGGACTGCTCCCCCTGCTGGAGGAAATGGAGAAGCACATCACAGGCTTCTACCAGGCTCTGGAGAGGGCCATCCGGATCACTGCAGCAGGCAGAGACCCAAAGCCACAGGCCCAGGTCCAGGGACAACACAAACACAAGTGGCAGGTGAGCTAGGGGACTAGGGTGTGTGTGTGTGTGTATGTATGTTGGTATGTGTATTTGTGTGTGTGTCCTTTTCTGTGTGTGTATGGTTGTGTATAAATAAAAGTGAGTCTGTATATCCCACTCTGGGTGAGTTTATATATCTACTGTACTCCCTCTGCTCCCCCAGGATCTCCTGAGCCAGCAGCAGAGCTGTAAGATGTGTTTATCTGTGATTGAGAGGAACCTCCACTCCCTGCAGAGGACGCTCTCCTCCAGCAAGGCCCTGAGGAACTTCGACCAGACCCTCCTGCAGAAGAGAGTGGCCGAGATTCAGACCTCTGCACAAGTTAGCATTACTGTACTCAGGTGTCATATAGGAACTACACATAGGAACTACATTACCCATGACATTGCGTAATGTTGGCTGTGCCTAACAATATGTGTGCCATGTTTGTGCTGCTACCATGGTGTGCTGCTGCCATGTTGTGTTGTCATGTTGTATGGCTGCCATGTTGTGTTGTCATGTTGTGTTGCTGCCAAGTTGTGTGGTCATGATTTATGGCTGCCATGTGGTGTTGTCATGTTGTGTTGCTGCCATGTTGTGTTATTGTCATGTTGTGTTGCTGCTATGTTGTGTTGCTGCCATGTTGTGTTATTGTCATGTTGTGTTGCTGCCATGTTGTGTGGTCATGTTGTATGGCTGCCATGTTGTGTTGTCATGTTGTGTTGCTGCCATGTTGTGTGGTCATGTTGTGTTGCTGTCATGTTGTGTGGTCATGTTGTATGGCTACCATGTTGTGTTGATGCCATGTTGTGTTATTGTCATGTTGTGTTGCTGCCATGTTGTGTTATTGTCATGTTGTGTTGCTGCCATGTTGTGTGGTCATGTTGTGTTGATGTCATGTTGTGTTATTGTCATGTTGTGTGGTCATGTTGTGTTATTGTCATGTTGTGTTATTGTCATGTTATGTTGTTGCCATGTTGTGTTGTCATGTTGTGTTGTCATGTTGTGTTATTGTCATGTTGTGTTATTGTCATGTTATGTTGTTGCCATGTTGTGTTGTCATGTTGTGTTATTGTCATGTTGTGTTGCTGTCATGTTGTGTTATTGTCATGTTGTGTTATTGTCATGTTGTGTTGCTGCCATGTTGTGTTGCTGTCATGTTGTGTTATTGTCATGTTGTGTTGCTGTCATGTTGTGTTGCTGCCATGTTGTGTTATTGTCATGTTGTGTTGCTGCCATGTTGTGTTGCTGCCATGTTGTGTTATTGTCATGTTGTGTTGCTGTCATGTTGTGTTGCTGTCATGTTGTGTTATTGTCATGTTGTGTTGCTGTCATGTTGTGTTGCTGTCATGTTGTGTTATTGTCATGTTGTGTTGCTGCCATGTTGTGTTGCTGTCATGTTGTGTTATTGTCATGTTGTGTTGCTGTCATGTTGTGTTGCTGCCATGTTGTGTTGCTGCCATGTTGTGTTGCTGTCATGTTGTGTTATTGTCATGTTATGTTGCTACTATATTGTGTTGTCATGTTGTGTTGTTGTTATGTTGTGTTGCTGTCATTTTGTGTTGCAACCATGTTGTGTTGTTGTCTTAGGTATCTCTCTATGTAATTGTTTCGGTGTCTCTTTTGTCATGGTGTGTGTTTTGTCCTACTTTTACATTTCTTATCCCAGCCCCAGTCCCTACAGGAGGCCTCTTGCCAGGCCACCATTGTAATTAAGTATTTGTTCTTAATTGATTAAAAGTTGGGGTTTTTTTATTTAAAAAAACATCAGAGCAGAGATTAGCATTTCCAGACCTGGAAAATTGGGGTACAAGATTGTTTCGCACAAGATTTCCGACTTGGGTGCTCACATTAACAATTTTGAAAACTGAAAATATTGACTTGATCAAAGATGATTGTCAGTTAGAGGTCACATACGACTACAGTAACTACATTACCCACGCAGCATCACTACATCTTTACCACCCTTTGTGCTCTTCCCTCCAAGGGTCTGTTGAAGGAGGTGGGGGAGTGGAGGAGGCAGGAGGAGGCCAACAGCACCATGAGGAGGAGGTTTGAGGAGTCTCGTCTGGAGCTGGAGAGAGTGCTGAAGGTGGCAACCACCTGCCTGAGAGAGGGGGGAAACGCAGAGGAGCTGCTGAGAAAACAATGCGTAAGACTAGAAGAAAAACACCAGTCAATCAACAGTCAACCTTACTCAGTTTAGATGAGTGGGAGGAATCCCTTTTAGAGATTCATTTGAGACTATTTGAGACTATTTTAAATGATTGAGAAAATACAATAATAAAATGAAATCATTTTTTGCTCCCCCTCTGACTTTTTCTGTTAATTCCGTTCAGGAGTTCTTTGGGCAGCTAGACCAGCGGGTCCTGAGTGTGTTCTTAAAGGCCTGTGACGATCTGACAGACATCCTGCCTGAGGAGGAGCAGCAGGCGCTGCAGGACACTGTCAGGACGCTGCACAAACAGTGGAAGGTCAGACAGCAAAGTTTGATCACTTTCATACATACAATACTAGTAATGGCAGTCTTCATAAAAGGCGTAAAGTGCTACATGATATTACATGGGGGTACAATAGCAGCCATCTTGTAGAGCATCTTCCTGGACTGATGTTCCTTTATCCTTGTGTAAGTCCTTGTCTCTCTGTATGCTCTGAAAAACAATGTCCATCTGGTCTCTCTGTGTCCCTGTGCTTCTGCAGGACATCCAGATGGAGGCGCCGTTTCACCTGCAGCGTCTGAAGGTGGAGGCAGAGCGAGGCCGGGCAGGGGCCGTCCTACAGGAGTGCAGGGCGGAGCTGGCCAGAGAGATCCAAGCGCTGACCACCACAGGCAGCGAGACAGTCATCAGAGAACACAGGGTGAGAGAAGGAGGGAGAGAGAGTGAGGGAGCTATTGAAGGAAGGCGGGAGAGAGGGGCAGGAATGAGTTCACCCTAACTAACCACACCATTATGTGTCTATCCTTAGGCCTTCTTCAGGGAGAAAGCACCTCTCAGTGTGTGTGAGAAGAGCATAGGCAACATGGAGGAGCTCTGTCAGACACTCCCTGACAACGACTCGGCTAGACAAACCCTGGACTCCACCAGGATGGCCCTGGCAGACGTCAAAGGTCAGATAGAGGCAACCCACCTGAAGCTGCAGCAGCACTCCCAGTGGAGGGAGTGGAATGACAGGTGAGAGGGGACAGAGATAGACGTTTCTCTGAGAAATCTGTCCAAAGTAACGAAGGTTTCTCCAATCTCCAATTTTTTATTATGCTGATGAAGTACCTTACTTGTAAAGAAATAATGTGATAATGTAGGGAAACAAATCCCCCTTGATCCAGGTTCACAGAGCTCTCTGATTGGCTGTTGTCTCAGAGAAGCCAGGTGAGGCTCCTGAGGGAGAGAGCCAGAGATCGCTCCCACCAGGAACAGGTGGATACTACTGTCCAGGTGAGCAAGATGAGCTTATATCCCAGAATTACCACAGAGGTTATAGTTAAGAATTAAATGAATTCCATTTCCCCATTGATACAGAACCTCTCCATCTTTACTACTACCTCTTCCCATACCTCTCAATCTCTCCCACTCTATCCCCTTTTCATATCTCCGTGTCTACCCATTCCTCTCTCCTCCTACCCTTCACCCTTCATCCCATACCTCTCCCTCTCTACTGCTCAATCTCCCCTCCCTTTCTACCCCAAATGCTGTCATCCTCCAACCCCCCCTCCCATAGGAGCTCCAGAGGGCAGCCGAGGGGCAGGAGGAGAGCCTGTCCTGGCTGAATAGTCGTCTGGCTGTACTGACAGAGGTCAGTCCTGAGGTGGAGGCTATTAGACAGAGGGCTGCCCTGGCCAAACTCTCCTCTGACCTCACCACCCTCCTCTCCTCTCTCTTGGAGGTAAACCATCTTATTTTTTTAGTTATGGCAATACAATTGTCCTCTTGTCATGAAGGTCAGAATTGAGAGACTGATCTTTGTAACTTCCTTGCCTGTCTATAAAGAGAACTGGTGATCCCTGCTCTATTCTAATGTTATTATGCTGGTCTAGTCTGTGTTATATACCAGTATACAGTATGTTTTAAGGACCTGCCTCTCTCTCCTCCTCTCTCTGCTCACTTCATCTCAGTGGGGTCAGGAGGGGTCTGTGAGGGTCCACAGTGAGGAGCTGAGGGAGGATGTGCGTTGTGCTCTGGAGGAGGTTCTCAGGGCTCGAAGGGAGGCTCAGGAGCAGACCAGCAGGATCCTGGAGGCAGAGAACCCAGAGGAGGCCAGGCAGCTGCTCCTCATACACCAGGTAGGGGCTGAGGGAGAGGTGGGCTGAGGGAGGGGTGGGCTGAGGGAGGGGCTGGCTGGCTGTGTAACTATGATGTCTCATAAAGCCATTGTGTGTGTTTGAGATTGACTACATTGCATTGCAGTTGGACTGCACAATCAAAATCACTGATATACAAATCACCTTTCATCCCAAAACACTACTTAGAAGATTAGCGATTCTGTGCTTCTCCTTGCTCAAACTGATCCTCTTTAATACGTTGATTTTCTCTCTGACTTCCATTTTCTGTTTTGTCTCTCTGTGTCTGTCTCCCTGTCTTTGTCTATCTGTGTCTGTCTCCCTGTCTTTGTCTCTCTGTGTCTGTCTCCCTGTCTTTGTCTCTCTGTGTCTGTCTCCCTGTCTTTGTCTCTCTGTGTCTGTCTCCCTGTCTTTGTCTCTCTGTGTCTGTCTCCCTGTCTTTGTCTGTCTCCCTGTCTTTGTCTCTCTGTATCTGTCTCCCTGTCTTTGTCTATCTGTTTCTGTCTCCCTGTCTTTGTCTCTCTGTGTCTGTCTCCCTGTCTTTGACTCTCTGTGTCTGTCTCCCTGTCTTTGTCTCTCTGTGTCTGTCTCCCTGTCTTTGTCTCTCTGTGTCTGTCTCCCTGTCTTTGTCTGTCTCCCTGTCTTTGTCTCTCTGTGTCTGTCTCCCTGTCTTTGTCTATCTGTGTCTGTCTCCCTGTCTTTGTCTCTCTGTGTCTGTCTCCCTGTCTTGGTCTCTCTGTGTCTGTCTCCCTGTCTTTGTCTCTCTGTGTCTGTCTCCCTGTCTTTGTCTCTCTGTGTCTGTCTCCCTGTCTTTGTCTCTCTGTGTCTGTCTCCCTGTCTTTGTCTATCTGTCTCTGTCTCCCTGTCTTTGTCTCTCTGTGTCTGTCTCCCTGTCTTTGACTCTCTGTGTCTGTCTCCCTGTCTTTGTCTCTCTGTGTCTGTCTCCCTGTCTTTGTCTCTCTGTGTCTGTCTCCCTGTCTTTGTCTGTCTCCCTGTCTTTGTCTCTCTGTGTCTGTCTCCCTGTCTTTGTCTATCTGTGTCTGTCTCCCTGTCTTTGTCTTTCTGTGTCTGTCTCCCTGTCTTTGTCTCTCTGTGTCTGTCTCCCTGTCTTTGTCTCTCTGTGTCTGTCTCCCTGTCTTTGTCTATCTGTGTCTGTCTCCCTGTCTTTGTCTCTCTGTGTCTGTCTTCCTGTCTTTGTCTCTCTGTGTCTGTCTCCCTGCCTTTGTCTCTCTGTGTCTGTCTCCCTGTCTTTGTCTCTCTGTGTCTGTCTCCCTGTCTTTGTCTCTCTGTGTCTGTCTCCCTGTCTTTGTCTCTCTGTGTCTGTCTCCCTGCCTTTGTCTCTCTGTGTCTGTCTCCCTGTCTTTGTCTCTCTGTGTCTGCCTCCCTGTCTTTGTCTATCTGTGTCTGTCTCCCTGTCTTTGTCTCTCTGTGTCTGTCTCCCTGTCTTTGTCTCTCTGTGCGTCAACAGCAGCACCTGAAGCGTCTGCAGACCGACAGGAAGAAGGCAGAGCTACTAGTCGCTCACTGTCGCCAGCTGCAGAAGGCGGAGGGGCTTAGTAGCTCACTACGGGAACTAGAGGGTGCTTTCAGAGAGGTGGACCGCAAAGTAGGGGCCCAGGAGCACAATCTGCAGGTACAAGTCTCTAGATGAACTACACTGTATTCACACAGGTGGCTGTGTTGAAATGCACGTGCATGTCTTCCCATTGATCTTTCAGCACATGCACCTTCCCTGATCAATGATTGGTCTTTGTCCTATGTTAACTTGCCATTGATCTATGTGCTGTGTTTTTGACTTACAAGTTTTCTTCATATCCTCGGGTTTCAAGTAAACATGTCCCTCTCGGCCTTGTCATTGATCGGTTTAAATCTGTGTGTCTGTGGGAATGTGTGTCTGTCCCGTTTGTGTGTGGGTGTGGCTGTCAGTGTGTTTGTGTGTGTGTGTGTGCGCACGCGCGCGTATGTATATGTGTGCGCAGGGTTGGGGAGTAACTACAGTTAAATGTCAACTGATTACTAAAAAAACTAACTGTAATCAGTTACTTTACCAGCAAAAATATTGTAATCCGATTACAGATACTCTTGAAAAACTAGATTACTTCATGGATAACTTTTCAATTCAGAAAGGATGTTTGCAAAAAAATACATTATGACTCCTTTCTGTTTTCTCAATGACATTCAATTCATCACTGAAAAAAGGTGCAAGTTTAAGTTTGTTCCACCAGACTGAGTCTGGCCACAAGTCAGAGACCGCTGTGATGACACACCAGATGCGTTTAATGGGTCATTTTTGTCTTCTTCTAATGCCTCTTAAAGGTAAAGTAATCCAAAAGTAACTTAAAGTAATTAGGTTACGTTACTGATTTGGGGTAATCCAAAAGTTACTTACTGATTACAATTTTGGACAGATAACAAGTAACTCTAACAGATTACATTCAGAAAGTAACCTACTGAACCTTGTGTGTGTGTGTGTCCACATACTGTATGTTGTGTTTGTATTCAACGATATCTGTGTGGGATCCTCAGGCGACTCTGGGTGCATGGCAGGAGTTTGACGCAGAGAGAGAGGCAGTATGGCTGTTTGTCAGCAGTACCAGCCCTGTCTTACAGAGGGAACTCATCTTCAGCAGCCTGGACAGCCTCAGGACTGAGCTGGCGTGTACCAAGGTAAGTCTGTTAGAGATACATCCAGTGTGTGCGTCTGTGCATATATACAAATTCAAATGAATGATGATCATAAAAATTGACAATGACCACAAGCACAGGGTTCATTTGTCGGTTTACAGCTGTATGCATGATACATACAGAGCCTTCAGAAAGTATTAACACTCCTTGACTTTGTCCACATTTTGTTGTGTTACAGCCTGAATAAAACAAATATTAAATTGAGATTTGTTGTCACTGGCCTACACACAATACTCTGGAATGTCAAAGTCGAATTATGTTTTTTGACGTTTTTACAAATTCATAAAAAATTGAAGGCTGAAATGTTTTGAGTCATTATATATTCAACCGTTTTGTTATGACAAGCCTAAACAAGTTTAGAAGTCAAAATTAGCTTAACAAGTCACAAAATAACTTGTATGGACTCGCTCTGTGTGTAATAATAGTGTTAACATGAACTACCTTGAATGACTACCTCATCTCTGTACCCCACATATACAATTATCCGTAAGGTCCCTCAGTCGGGCAGAGAATTTAAAACACAGATTCAATCACAAAGACCAGGGAGGTTTTTAATGCCTTGCAGAGAAGGGCATGTCTTGGTAGATGGGTAAAATAAGAAGCAGACATTGAATATCCCTTTGAGCATGGTGAAATTATTAATTACACTGTGGATGCTGTATCAATACACCCAGTCACTACAAAGATACAGGCGTCCTTCCTAACTCAGTTTCCGGAAAAGAAGGAAACCACTCAGGGATTTCACCATGAAGCAAATGGTGACTTTAAAACAGTTACAGAGTTTAATGGTTGTGATAGGAGAAAACTGAGGATGGATCAACAACATTGTAGTTACTCCACAATACTAACCTAAATGACAGAGTGAAAAGACGAAAAGATGGAAACCTGTACATAATAAAAATACTCCAAAACATGCATCCTGTTTGCAAACAGGTACATGCATCCCGTGCAATAAGGCACTAAAGTAATACTCCAAAACATTCATCCTGTTTGCAGTAAGGCACTAAAGTAATACTCCAAAACATGCATCCCGTTTGCAATAAGGCACTAAAGTAATACTCCAAAACATGCATCCCGTTTGCAATAAGGCACTAAAGTAATACTCCAAAACATGCATCCTGTTTGCAAACAGGTACATGCATCCCGTGCAATAAGGCACTAAAGTAATACTCCAAAACATTCATCCTGTTTGCAGTAAGGCACTAAAGTAATACTCCAAAACATGCATCCCGTTTGCAATAAGGCACTAAAGTAATACTACAAAAAATTGTGGCAGAGAAATGAACTTTTTGTCCTGAATACAAAGTGTTATGTTTGAGGCAAATCCAAAAACAAAACATTACTGAGTACCACTCTTCATATTTCCAAGCATAGTGGTGGCTGCATCATGTAATGGATACGCTTGTAATCGTTAGGGACTGGGGAGTTTTTCAGGATAAAAAATAAACCATATCGAGATAAACAAAGGCAAAATCCTTGAGGAAAACCTGGTTCAGTCTGCTTTCCACCAGACACTGGGAGATGAATTCACCTTTAAACAGGACAATAACCTAAAACACAAGGCCAAATATACATTGGAGTTTCTTACCAAGAAGGCAGTGAATGATTCTGAGTGGCCAAGTTATAGTTTTAACTTGAATCTGCTTGGAAATCTATGGCAAGACCTGAAAATGGTTGTCTAGCACTGAGCAACAACCAATATGACAGAGCTTGAAGAATTTTGAAAAGAATAATGGGCAAATGTTGCACAATCCAAGTGTGTAAAGCTCTTAGAGACTTACCCTGAAAGACTCAGCTGTAATCGCTGCCAAAGGTGATTCTAACATGTATTGGCTCAGGGGGTGACTCAGGGGAATACTTATCTAATGAAGTTATATTAGTGTATTATTTTCCATTAATTGTTAACAAATGCTATCATTTCCTTTCTATTTTGACATTACAAAGTATACTTGTATATATCGTTGACCAAAAAAATTACAATGAAATCCATTTTAATTCCACTTTGTAACACAACAAAATGTAGAAAAAGTAAATTGGGTGTGAACACTTTCTGAAGGCACTGTATCAATTTGTTTGCAGGGGATCCATAAGAAGAGTGTGGAGTATGTGGTACAGACAGACTCCCTGTCGAGGAAGGCAGCAGAGATTCAGTTGGGTCCTAAGAACCAGACCCTCCTACAGCAGCAAGCCCAGCAGGCCACACAACAAGTCACACAACTGGAGGCCAGCCTCAAGAAGAAGTAAGGATGTCTCCCTCCTTTTGACATACTTTCTAGATATATTCACATGCACAGTATTTTTTCAGTTTCATCCTATTCAGTTGTAGCAATACTGTAGTGGAATGGTTGGGTGTGTGTGTGTGTGTGTGTGTGTGTGTGTGTGTGTGTGTGTGTGTGTGTGTGTCTGTGTTTGTGTATGTGTGTGAGCACGCGTCTGTTCCAGATTATGACTCTTCTCCTGTCCTTGTTTTGCAGTGTTGACCTGCTGGAGATGGTGTGTGTTTGGTGGGAGCGTTTCATCAGGGAGTCAGAGGCCTTCTCCTCCTGGATCTCAGAGAGGGAGCGAGAGCTGGACACTGTGGACTCCAACTCCTCCTCAGACCCCCTTGATAAACACATCAGCACAGTGGAGGTATGATGTGTGTGTGTGTGTGTGTATATGTGCTTGCGTGTGTGTGTGTGGGAGAAAGGCAGTTTATTATCACAGCGGCATACTATCCTTTATACTATTCCTCCCTTCCATTCACACTCCATTACATAGAGACAAGAAGTAGTCTGTGCTTTGATCACGATCAGAGCATCACTTGGATGACTGTTTAATGAATGCCCTGCAGCAGTCTTTACCACTGTGGGTCCCAGTTTCTACACACAGGTTTCAGATAGTATGTGAACAGAGACTGCAGAGACTGATCTAATAGCCCTATTGGGATCTACTTTGACTTGTATCTCTCACTCTCTATCTGTCTCCCCCTTTCTCTCTCTCTCTCTCTTTCTCTCTCTCTCTCTTGCTTCTCACTTTCTTTCTTTCTCAGTTTGTTGGAGCAAGACTAGAAGAGCGGGCAGCCATCTTGTCCCACCTGGAGGCGGAGTCAGAGGCTCTGTCAGGGTTTGTGACCCCTGGGGAGGCGGGGCGTATCCGGGCGCGGCTGGCTCAGATGGAGCGGTACTGGGAGGAGCTTAAGGAGAGCGTAGAGCAGCTGGGGGGACAGCTCAACCAGAGCGCCACCTGCAGGCAGAGGTTTAACAACAACCTGGAAGAGGTGACACAAACCTCTATGGTGACTAGAATTTCCACGGCAATGTCCCACTGACTTTAATGCATGATGTATGCAAAAGTCCACGTTTCGTATACTTATCTCAATTTAAGATTTGGACATTATATCTGGTTTACTGTAAATGATATATGTGTTAGTACATTGTAGTAAGTGGTGATTTTGAATGATGTCTTCGTCAGGTGAAGACAACGATGGTTGACCTCAAAGAGAAGCTGGACATCACCATCACCTGCTGTACATCGTCCTCAGAGACCTACAGAGTTCTCCAGGACCATATGGTGCAGAATGTCCCTCTTTCTCAGCATGCTGTACTACAATATAATGTGTCTACACTGTTACATCAACAAAAATGATTGCATATGACATATGTGTATCATGTTATGACCGATAGGATAAGATATGGTCGTCACATTTGTTTGTGCGTACATTACATTTGTATGTTGGCAATTCTTCCAGGACGTAGTCCAGGCCTTGGAGCAGCTGAAGCCCAGGCTGGTGGCTCTGTGCTTGGGGAAAAAGAGGCTGGGTAAAGGGGATCTGCTGGAGGGAGAGGTGGCTAACCTCCAGAAGGACCAGGGAGAATACATAGAGCAGGCTACAGAGAAACAGGCTACACTGGAGAAACTGCTGGTACTATGGCAAAAGTAAGGAGACAATGTGTTTGTGTGTGTATGCATGTCTGTGTGTGTATGTGTGTGTGTGTGTGTGTGTGTGTGTGTGTGTGTGTGTGTGTGTGTGTGTGTGTGTGTGTGTGTGTGTGTGTGTGTGCGTGCGTGCGTGCGTGCGTGCGTGCGTGCGTGCGTGCGTGCGTGTCTGTCTGTGTGTGTGTGTATACACGAGACCTCATCTGGTACCCTGGAGGTTTTGTATTGGGGATTAGTAGTGCAGTACTGGGTGCTGTAGAGAGATAGGACTGTCCCTTTATGTCCCTGTCATTGACAGACAGCAGTAACACACAGACATGGCCTGCCCAATCATAATGGAAGTGTGTGTGTGTGTGTGTGTGTGTGTGTGTGTGTGTGTGTGTGTGTGTGTGTGTGTGTGTGTGTGTGTGTGTGTGTGTGTGTGTGTGTGTGTGTGTGTGTGTGTGTGTGTGTGTGTGTGTGTGTGTGTGTGTGTGTGTGTGTGTGTGTGTGAAATCACTAGGGATGTGTAAGGGAAGTCAAGCCAGTAAGTAAAAAAGCCATATTACAACCTATGTTGTGATAATTGCATTGTTTGCCCTATAACGCATTCGTTCATACGCCACCGTGATATACAACAAGGCAGAGACAACAAAAAGACAACAGTCACACAGTGTCGGTGTAACGGTTTTCATATGGTGAAGGAGAGTCGGACCAAACTGCAGCGTGTAGATTACGATCCATGTTTAATAAAACAAACGTAACACGAATCAATACAAAACACTACAAAACAATAAACAAAACGAAAACAGCCTATACTTGTGTCAACTAACACAAGGCAAGGCAAGGCAAGGCAAGGCAAGGCAAGGCAAGGCAAGGCAAGGCAAGGCAAGGCAAGGCAAGGCAAGGCAAGGCAAGGCAAGGCAAGGCAAGGCAAGGCAAGGCAAGGCAAGGCAAGGCAAGGCAAGGCAAGGCAAGGCAAGGCAAGGCAAGGCAAGGCAAGGCAAGGCAAGGCAAGGCAAGGCAAGGCAAGGCAAGGCAAGGCACTCAGGACAATCACCCACAACACAACCAAAGAATATGGCTGCCTAAATATGGTTCCCAATCAGAGACAACGATAAACACCTGCCTCTGATTGAGAACCACTTCAGACAGCCATAGACTTACCTAGAACACCCCACTAAGCTACAATCCCACAATATACCAAAACCCCAAGACAAAACACACCACAATACAAAAACCCCATGCCACACCCTGGCCTGACCCAATACATAAAGATAAACACAAAATACTTCGACCAGGGCATGACAGGCGGAATAAATTCAACTACACATATGTCTGTTTCATCACAAAACCGCAAAGCAACATCTGTCCCGTGAAGTCCACAAAGCAAATATTTCATACCAACAGTTAAATCATCTGTAGCATGGTCAAGTTAATGTTTTACACAGTTTACTTAACAACTACTGATTTAGAACCACAGAGTTACCACAAGTCAGCTCAAAGACAACAGGAGCCCTGCCTTCGCTGTTCCAGCACCATTTACACTTAAACATTTAAACATCATCAAATCAACAAGGCTATATATGCTTAGTTTAATACACTGAAAATAAACTTAGAAATGTAGTTCAATCAACGTTGCTAAATATCATGTGGCTGTCCATGGTACTAATTTTTGTGTGTGTGTGTGTGTGTGTGTGTGTGTGTGTGTGTGTGTGTGTGTGTGTGTGTGTGTGTGTGTGTGTGTGTGTGTGTGTGTGTGTGTGTGTGTGTGTGTGTGTGTGTGTGTGTGTGTGTGTGTGTGTGTGTGTGTGTGTGTGTGTGTGTGTACAGTACACTTTTAGTTTTTGTTGTCATAAGTTACCTAGCTAAAATGCTTGCTAGCCTGACTTCCTCGCATGGGAAACAATGAACCAGCTAAGCTAGCTAGCTACATATTGAACTTCAATCGTCTCAGGCCAGTGGCACAATATAAAAATGTATGGTTCAGATCAGAATCGGTATCGGCATCATAATCATTGGCCTGTACAGAGAATTAAGTCCAAATCCCCATCTCCATCCATGGCTTAGGAAAGAGCATATTTAGCAAGCTAGCTACTGCAGGACATCAACACAAGCAGACCAGAAACAGACAAGTTTTTCTGACAATGACGTTTTGCTTTGGATTTGATTGGTCTGAAGCAAAATCCAAACTGGCCTCCCTTGGGGGTCATTTTGCTGCGACAGGACAACCCACAATTGAGCTCAGCTCAACAACGCTGATTGGCAAAAATATGTATATATTTTTTTTATCAAGGGAAGCCAAATGCTTGCTGGCGTCAATCAATCAAATACTATGGCGGCAACATGTCATACATCTTTGGTCCAGACATCATCAGACACATGGGCTGCCCTTAATAAGACGGAGGGGCGCTGTTTCCCTACTCGGATGATTTCTCCAGTGAGATTCAGCCACTTGTGAATTGAAGAAAAACTATGAAAACACAGCGATATTAGTCAAATATTTGGGGAAGCCTGCCTTCCCTTAGCATCCAAGAATACACGCCACTTGTGTGTGTGTGTGTGTGTGTGTGTGTGTGTGTGTGTGTGTGTGTGTGTGTGTGTGTGTGTGTGTGTGTGTGTGTGTGTGTGTGTGTGTGTGTGTGTGTGTGTGTGTGTGTGTGTGTGTGTGTGTGTGTGTGTGTGTGTGTGTGTGTGTGTGTGTGTCAGTAATATTATATTATGAACTAGGAGGTGTGAATCGGGTAAATATTCTCGCTACCAATTGTACTAGACCTTATTTCCTTTCCGGTATTTAAAAGTGTCCTCTGTCCTGTTTGTCTCAGGTATGAGAAGGAGAGTTCCAGTCTCAGGTCCTGGTTAGACAGATGTGAGTCTGTCTGCTGTCCAGACACTCAACTCCTCTCTACAGACAAAGCAAAGCTGATGAATGAGCTGCAAACTGTACAGGTAAAAAGTGTTAACATCAATCCACAATCATATTTCTATAACTAAATCATAATTATTGTACGTATTTTATGATATCTTATGATATTACAGGAAATGCAGAGTGATTTGCAGTCCCATGAAGCTTTTCTGCAGGGTGTGGTGAGTTTGGGGGCGTGTCTCTACCCTACAGCACCAGAGGCGCGGGTCAGAGAACTCACTGATGACATTACACAGCTGGAGGAGAGAAGCACCTCAGTGAAAAACAGTATAACACAAAGGTAAGGACGTGTGTTGTGTTCCACCTGACATAACACACCTACAGTAAATATACAGATGACCAAAATAGGATTTCCATCAAGGCCATAATCCAGGAGTTTACCCCTTGGCACACACACCCTTACACCTCTCTCCTCTGCAGGCTGCAGCAGCTGCAGACACACCTGTCTCAGGTGGAGCTCTTTGACGAGGCCCTGCTGACCCTCACCCAGTGGAGTGAGAACTTCTTGTCTGTACTCAGAACGACTTCCCAGGTCAACATAGCTGACCTGCAGGCTGCTGTCACCCAGGTCAAGGTGAGTTAGACTACGTTTGTTGCCTGAATTGTGTCTTAATTGTGCTATAAACACACCAAGTATCCCTTTGAGATGACAAGGATCGATCCTGTAGAATAGATTATGAATTTGTACGTGAATGTTGATGTTGAAACTTTTAGGCTATACTCTTCACTGCCTTTCCCAGGAGCATGAGGAGTCCCTCCAGGAGCAGACAGCCCTGAGAGAGACCCTGCAGCAGAGAGAGTCCTCCCTCCTCTCCTTCTCCTCCCCAGAGGCCCAGCAGCAGCTCCAGGGCCAGAGGGAGGACTGCCTGCAGCCCCTCAGCGAAGCCCAACATCTGCTCCTTCTCCGTGGAGAGAGCCTGGCTGAGCTGGGGGTCTTCCTCCAGAGCCATGGAGCTGCAGCCGGGGAGGTCAGAGGCCTCCAGGAAACTGTGGAGGGCAGGGGGAGCTGGGACCGTTCGAAGGCTGAGGAGCTGCACCACAGGCTGGGAGAGGTGGCCGGGGATGTGGCCCGTCTGGAGGCCCAGGCAGTGGGGTTGGATGGGAGGCTCAGCAAGGCCCACCTCCACCTGAGTGGGGCGGAGTGGAAAGGCTCCAGGGAGGGGGGTCTGGGTCAAGGTCCCGGCCAGGGGAGGACGTCGTGCAGGGGCCATGCTGTGGCCCTCATGGTGGCCCTGGAGGGGGTGCAGCGAGGCCTGGGGTGGAGGCAGAGCCAGGCGGAGGCCCTGGGGGCACTGTGGACCTCCTTCAGGGAGAGGAGGGAGGAGGTGATGAGGAGTCTGAGGGAGCTGGAGGAGAGGGCCAGGCAGGAGGGGGCCAGAGAGAGCAGCGTACAAGCCTTTCAGAACAGGTACAACTAATATATCTCATAATATAGACACTGCCAGCGGAAGAATGCAACCAAAATACATTTCTTTACATCTCATTTTATGGTTTATATGCTTTATGATGAATATATTGAGTTAAATCCCCACTGTCCCCCGTCTCTTCTCCCCAGTCTGCGATTCTTTGTCCAGTTGGAGGATGAGCTTCAGTCTCTGCAGCATTCCCAGCAGTGGCTGAGGGAGAGGGGAAGCCAGCTGGCCCAGAGAGACAGTGAGCTGGCTGGGGAGGCACTCAGGGAGGTGGGCCTGGTGGAAACAGCCTGGGATAACGTCAGGAAGATCATCACTGATGGGTGAGGATGGGTGAGGGAGGGAGTGGGGGAGAGAATGGTTGGTTGGGTGGTGTAGTAGATCCAGCATTTGTTATTGTGTCAGTAAGCTCACTATGATGAACATGGAGCAGTAGCTGGAGTCTCGGCGCATTGTTTGAACATCTGTGTCAATTAACAAAATGTTTTCTACATATTTTCCATTTTGTCCAGAGAGGATTGTTTCCTGTTTAGTCTTAGTTACATCAAGTTGTCAATGTTGTCTCTCCCTCTCCAGTCAGGAGCAGTGTGGACTCCTGGTGGAGCTGCTACGTCACTTCCATTACCTCAGGTCCACCCTCAGTTCCACTGTAGAGAACGCCTTGACCGTCACTCACAACCAGCCTGACCACAACCACAACCCAGAGGAGGCCAAGAGAATACTCTCACGGGTCAGTCACACTGTGATTAACCGTGGTCCAACCATTTTCCAGCAGTAGAGTCCTATCTACAGTACTGTAATGAATGATACTGATAAAATAGCAGGTATATCAATATTTCACATGCTTGTAATACAGTTATAGCAATGGCTTATACAGTCTGAAAAAGTGTAGTCATATAGTTCATATAGTACAGTAGGCCTACGATGCTCTTGGGATAATATCTATGCTGTGATTTCCACCTAGTGGTGAAGTGTTGTCATTACACGTTTTCTCTCTTGTCTCAACAGCACGAGGCAGTGATAGCTGAGCTGAGAGGAAGACAGGAGGACATGGACCTGTTCATCAGTTCAGGAGAGGACCTGCAGAGAGAGCTGGCAAACGTGCCACACTGTGGCTCCGACAGCATCCAGAGAGGCATGGACCGTCTCAGGGACCAGTGGCTGCAGGTGAGGGAGCTAGGATGAGGAAGAGAGCTGAGGGTTTAATTTCTTCTGGGTGTAGATTTGTAATTCACTTTGGAGGCAACAGATTGTTAAATCACAATCTTTCGCTCTTTCTCTGAACATATTTGTTTGTTTGTCTCTCATTTTCTCTCCCTCTGTCTCTCTCTCTCTCCCCCTGTGGGATTCAGCGGAGTGCTCAGCTGTCACAAATGAGCGTGCAATATCAACAAGTCTAGACATGTTGTCTGCCTTTCTCTCTCTCACTCTCCCCCCTATCTTTATCTCACTACCTCGCTACCTCTTGAAAACAAAAATAGACTCTTTCTCTTTATCTCCTTCTCTTAATTACAGGCCAATAACTCAAGAGACAGAGACAGATCCTGAAAGCTGATGTTTTTTTATTTAACCTTTATTTAACTGTGAAAGTCAGTTAAGAACTCATTCTTATTTACAATAACGGCCTACCGGGGAACAGTGGGTTAACAGTGGGTTGTTCAGGGGCAGAACAAGGCAGATTTTTACCTGGTCAGCTCTGTTACTGGCCCAATGCTCTAACCACTAGGCTACCTGGCACCCCTAGCAGGTATATAAATTGTACATTTATTGGCCTGTCCTGCCCTGTAGGTATCAGAAAGGATCCAGACCAACGCTGAGAGACTAGGCCATTGTGTGTCCCTATGGGATGACCTTAAGACCATGGAACAGGATATCGACCAATGGGCAGCAGCCTCCATCGCTGACCTCACTGAGGGTGTGGCCAATCTTAGTGACAAGCAGGGGACAGAGACACACCTTGCCACTTTCCAGGTTAGACCAAGCTGGGCAGTCTAGTCCTAGTATGGATGAAGATCATCACATTGTTCACTGTTGCGAGACCTAATGTAAAAATCTAATCAAAGGATGCCAGCTGAAAGAGTCTCTTGCTATGTTGTAACAGGCGGAGGTGGAGAGGAGAGAACAGAGGCTGGATGCCTTGCAGGAGAGGCTGACCAAGCTCCAGGACCTGGCCAAGCTCCAGGAGACACCCATCCAGCTGCAGGTGAGTTTTAGGTTCAGAGGTCATGATATTCAACAAGTTATCCTCAGCAAAAAAGAGACTTAACCATGCAACATGTGGAGAATGTCAACCATATGTCTCCCTGTCTCTCTCAGGTGATGGAGTGTGACCTGAGGAAGAAGATCAGTCATGCCCAGGAGGTGTTTGACCAGGCCAGACATTCTCTGACCTACTTCAGCTTCCAGAAGCAGCGCCTGGAGGACCTCATGTCCCAGATGGCCGAGCGGCTGGAGACCGTGGAGAGCTCCCTGTCTGACCTGACGGAACCCTCCGGACCAGAGGATATGATTCGAGTCAAGGTATAATATTACCCTTTCCATTTCAACCAAGCAGAAAAGCACATGTCGATGGAAGGAGTTTCCTTCCCAGGCTCTCAGTTTTATAGAGAGTGTATAGAACTTTGACAAATGGTGAATTTGGCTGTTTGTCACTTTCAATGCCCACAGAAATCCATTCAAATACAATTGTAGGTATGTTATTTACTATCCTAAGCTAGTAAAAATCGATTATATTGAATTCTATTTCTAGCCACCCCTGAGTGACAGTCAATACCTTCTCTCCCCTTCCCCCTCCCAGGATCTCCAAAGTTCCCTCCAGCAGCAGAGGGGTGATATAGACATGGCCAGGGAGACGCTTAGTTCACTCTGTAGGTCCCACCCTTCCCAAGAGCTGACCCATATGTCCACTGACCTCACCCTGCTGGCCAAGAGGACCGAGGCTGCAGCACAGCTCAGCTCCAGGACCCGCGGGACTCTGCAGGACGCACTGCAGCTACGTTTCAACAGTGAGCAGAGGGTTAAATTGGGGTTTTGTGCTGATATGTTTAGGTTATAAAGGTGGATTTCCCTTTGTAAGTTTCAAATAGATATGAACTCAATTCCCACTGTTTGCTCTCTCCCATCCAAATGGCCCCCTCTTCATTGTAACCCTTGCTTGTATTACTATGTACAGACTCTGTGGATGGACAATAGCAGAGCAGCCAGGAGACAATGTACGAATAGATTGCATAAAGTAGGACACATGAAAACACCAAGGAGGAGTTGACATGATAAAATAGCTCAGGACACTGGGTATGGAATGAAGGCTGCGTTATACTGCCTCATACATACTTAGAGGAGTCAGGACAGATTGATCCCTGTAAAGACCTTTTATCTGTACCATATAGCATCACATGTTGCTTTTAAATGCTACTGGTGCCTTAGATTGCATTTTGATTAGCCTTTCCCCAGGGCACACTCAAACTGCACTGACACACTGTCTGGCACGCACACACACACACACACGCACCACGCACACACACACACACCACGCACGCACACACACACGCACCACGCACACACACACGCACCACGCACACACACACGCACACACACACGCACCACGCACACACACACGCACCACGCACACACACACGCACCACGCACACACACGCACCACACACACACACACGCACCACTCACACCTGTGCCTCTGAGAGTAATGTTGCTTTCGTCACCGGTGCTCTCAGGGGAGTCATTTGGGATTGTTGCCAAGGCAACCATGTGCCGCACCATGCAGACACACCCACACATCCCATCTGCCTGACAGCATCTCTCCTCCCTCGCCCTCCCTTGTTCGCTGACACAATCTCTCCCTTTCTCCCTCTACTCTCTATCCGCCTCGATTCTCCTTCCCCTTCACCTTGTCAACCATATTTTCTCCCTTACTCATCCTCTCACTCCTTCTCTCTTCTGTTCTCATCCTATTTCTCCTTCATTCGTTCTTTCCATCTGAGCAGAGGTCGTTCAAGAGTTTAACTCCTGGCTCTCTGAACGGAAGGCGGAGCTAAAAGAATGTTCTGACCAATCAGGAGATGTCACCTCCCTGGGAAACAAGGTGGAGAGGCTAAAGGTACTGTCAATCATAGTTAACTGTTATGTGTTAACATTATTGTTACTACTGTGTTAGTCTATGCCATACTGCTTTAGTTCCGCTCTAAACTATTCACCACCCTTCCCCTCCTGACCCCCAGGTGGCGCAGGAGCGTGTGGAGGAGGGTGAGCAGCACCTTGGCCAGGTGTGTGGCGAGGCAGAGAGGCTGCTGCTCCACCTGCCTAAGACGGGGTCGGGACAGGTGCAGGAGCGCCTCTCCTCCTGCCAGAGGGACTGGGAGGGGTACAAGGAGGGGTGCAGACAGACCCAACAAGACCTGGAGGAGGGAATCACCCTACTGACAGAGTGAGTGTGTTTGTGTGTATCTAGCAGGTGCTCCTCCTGCTAGAATAGATTGTCCTACCAGTATTGTAAGTGTGAGTTTGTGTAACACAAATAACCATGTTTATTCTGAGAATGTAGAAGAATGATGTTGTTATGTTGTGTGATGATGCTAGATCATTTCCCAAAGGATATCAAAGTGTTCTAACTAACTTGACTTGTTTTAGTTGTAGTCGTCATATTGGCACTGTTCCGCTTTCTCAGGTTTGAGGGCCGTGTGGAGGGACTAAGGGACTGGCTGGAACAGATGGAGCGTAGCCTGAAGAGAGAGCCTCCTCTGGGGGGAGAGGAGCAGCCAGGAGTCCCTGACAGCACTGACGAGCTGGAAAGAGTGGAAGAGATCCACAGAAAGCTGCTGACAAAGAGGTTTGTGTGTGTTGTGTTCTAAACTAAAGAGCCTTAAATAGCACTGAGATGAGTCATTCATCTTGATAAGGCATGGTGGTGGTACATGTTGCTGTAATGTTGTTATTTAATTATCGGTAACTGACATACTGTATACACACGCACTGTATGCTAGTCAGTCATTAATTCACTTTAAGATGTTGCTTTACCATCTCTCTCTCCCCCAAGGAGTTCTCTGGATCGTCTCAGCCAGGAGGCCCAGTCTCTGCGTGAGGCAGGTCGAGGCTGTGGAGGGGAGGTGAAGGCCACAGCCCAGCTCCAGACCCACCACCAGACCTTGCTGCAGGGGACCAGGGAGCGCCTGAGAGGGTGCCTGGAGAGCCAGGCATTCGGAGAGACCCTGCATGGGGTGTGGCTTTGGCTGGAGGACATCCAGGAGCGTCTGGGAAGTCTGGGGAGCACTATGGGCAACAAAAAGGAGCTGGAAGAGAGGCTGGAGCAAGTGCAGGTATGTAAGGAGGGAGCCTGTGCCACACACACACACACACACACACACACACACACACACACACACACACACACACACACACACACACACACACACACACACACACACACACACACACACACACACACACACACACACACACACACACACACACACACACACACTCACTCGGACACACACACACACTCGGACACATTTGTTGATTTACACATCCTTTCACACACACTCTCCGCATTCTGCATACACACCCACACACCCTGTGACTAGAGTAATACAATGCTGCAGTTCTTCGATCAGACACAAGAGAGTGCTGTTGTTTACTTCTGTACAGGAAGTCTTCCTGCCTGAACACAGTACTATAATACTGATCGTCCCCTCTGACCCTATTGTTGATCCATTCAGGACATCCTGCTTCTGAAGGGTGAGGGCGAGGTGAAGTTGAACATGGCGGTGGGGAAGGGTGAATTGGCCATCAGGAGCAACAGTGCGGTGGCGGGACAGGAAGTGATCCGCTCTCAGCTGCAGGAAGTGGAGGACGTGTGGGCCACCCTGCTGGTGACCGCCATGAGCTGCCACAGGTAGAGACCCTTCCACGTCTCAACCCGAAACAGCCAGAAGACTGGCCACCCCTCAGAGCCTGGTTCCTCTTTAGGTTTCTTCCTAGGCTCCGGCCTTTCTAGGGAGTTTTTCCTAGCCACCGTGCTTCTGCATCTGCATTGCTTGCAGTTTGTGGTTTTAGGCTGGGTTTCTGTATAGCACTTTGTGACATCAGCTGATGTAAAAAGGGCTTTATAAATACATTTGATTGGTTGATTCCATTCACAATGTCAAACTTAAAGTAATCTGATAATAACCATAAAATAACCTAAAGATTGTTTTGTAATCATGAGATTTTACCTCACTTCAGCTGATGGTCAGTGCTGGCTTATTCTTGCTTGCCAGGCTTGGAGGCTGCTGGGAATGGGACCAGTATTGCCACAAGAACATTAACGTCTATTAGATTTATCCTATTAAATCACCACTTGACTTTGGCTTTGTTATATTGAGTTTCCAAATGCCACACCCTTAGATGTGGTTTAAGACCACCTGTGTTAGCGATCTCTTCTGGATTGTATTCATCATATCATATTTATGTCTAAATACCATTAATTACAATTAGGTTCCGAACATAATGAGAGGTATTTGTCTCTTTGTGTATGTGTCTGTCGTGTGTGTGTGTGTTAATTGAGTGGTTATTGCCCCTCCTGCTAGAATTGATTGATCTCATTAGGGAATAAATGGAGGATGGCAAGCAAGAGGGATCTCACATGGGGTGTGTGTGTGTGTGTGTGTGTGTGTTTAAGGAGGGGAGGGTTTTTAGTGGGAGCCAAGGGGGGTGTGTGTGTGTGTGTGTGTGTGTGTGTGTGTGTGTGTGTGTGTGTGTGTGTGTGTGTGTGTGTGTGTGTGTGTGTGTGTGTGTGTGTGTGTGTGTGTGTGTGTGTGTGTGTGTGTGTGTGTGTGTGTGTGTGTGTGATATCTCTTATATCCATCTAATAAAATGTGCCTGTATATTTGTCTACATTTTAATACACATCTACAATATATCTCACCTCTGTATTATTCCATACGTCTCATCTCTCCTAGTCGTCTGGAGTGGACGGTGGCCCAGTGGGGGTGTTACCTGGACAGTGAGGCCCAGCTGCAGTGCTGGTTGGAGGCAGTGGAGGGGGACATATGTGGCCCTCTCATCCCCCAGCCTGGCCTTAGAGAGAAGGCTTCCCAGCTGGAGAGACTGCAGACCCTGCTGGCTGACCTCCAGGAACACCAGGGGTCCCTATCCAGTCTGGAGGAGAGGGCGGCAGAGCTCTTCAAGAAGACCGGGGATGCAGCTTTCAGCCAGGAGGCCCGCGCTGAGTTGCAGGGGCAGTTTGATGACCTCATAGCACTCGTAGAGGTGAGGAAGTTGTTTGTGGTGTTGGCTGGGTCGTCATCTTGACCAATGTTGTTGTTTTGGGGAACCGTTGGTTAAGATGATTGATGTTTGTGACTGTCCCTATCCTTTAGGAGAGGGTGGGACTATCAGAGGGCGTGGTCAGGGAACACCAGCAGTACCTGGAGACTGTGAGGGAGCTCACTGATTGGCTGATGTCAGCAGGGGAGGAACTACAGCGCTGGTCTGATACATTGGGAGACTCCGTCTCTTTACAGAGGAGGCTATCAGAAGTGCGGGTAAGAGGACTCCAGAATAAACGATACCCTGGTTCTAATTCAACCCCTAGCCACTTTACTTCCCTAACTCATCACCTGCACTAGCTAAGCTTTTAGTATTTGGTATTTTATTAGGATCCCCAGGAGCTGTGGCGATAGCAGCAGCTACTCTTTCTGGGGTCCACAAAAATATAGAGCATAATGTAGTACGTTAACAGGCAAAGATCAACTCAAGGACAGAACTACATAAATGTAAATACATAAATCTCTCTAGACAACCTTGTGCTTCTTGTCATAGAATGTCTACATGTTAATTTACTAATTAAACAGAGCCTCTCATCCAAAACTATTGATACATTAGAGTGGAGTTTGTTAAATACATCAAGTGAGACATATTCTATTTCGTACTCCACACATTTCTGACGGCTCAATTGTTCAAATATCCTGTGAAAAGGAACAAGAGAATTGCTGTTCACATTTTCCCCTGTTAGTCGATCCCTCCTTCTGCAATTACAGAGGCGAAAAAATGTGTGCGAACGTATTGATTTGCATTTTTATTCACACGCTGGGTCTCAATGATCACATTATAAGTGTGTGTGTGCCGTGTGTGTGTGTGTGTGTGTGTGTGCCGTGTGTGTGTGTGTGTGTGTTTAATGAAACAGAAATATAAATGCATGTAGTTCCCTGTACTGTATACACAGTAACTGCTGCATTTCTATTTGTGTGAGCACTCAAAGTGGTCATTTCTCCCCGTTGGCGCCTGAATGTGGCTTTCCTCTTTTCTTCCCTCCATCAGGTTGCTGCTATCACACTAAAGTGTTAGCTTTTCACACTCTCTGCCTCTCCAACCACTCTAATCTGAGCAAGAGAGAGGGGGGAGAGAGAGAAAAATGAAGAGAGAGAAAAATGAAGAGAGAGAAAAGAGGAAAGAGAGAGAAAAATGGAGAGAGAAAAGGGGAGAGAGAAATGAAGAGAGAGAAAAATGAAGAAAGAGAAAAGAGGAGAGAGAGAGAGAAAAATGAAGAGAGAGAAAAGAGGAGAGAGAGAGGAGAGAGAGAAAAGAGGAGAGAGAGAAAAGGGGCGAGTGAATGAGTGGAAGAGAGAGAAAAAGAGCAGAAGAAGAAAATGGGAGCTGGAAAGAAGGGAAAATAAGAGGGTGAAAAGGAAATAATATGAGTGAGAAGATACAGTGAGGGAGGGAGAGAGAGAGTAAGGTATATAAGGAGGGAAAAGCCCTACCCTATAGGCTGCCTTAAATAGAATCAGCATTAGAATCAAAGACGTTTGCGACAGCAGTGCCAGTTACCGTAGCAACTTTTGTTCTTCTCCCTCTCTCCCTCCATCCCTCCACCCCCCTCCCTCCATCCCTCCATCCCCCTCCCTCCTTCCCTTCACGTAATCAGGAGCGGGTGGAGTGTCGGTTGCTGGAGGGCCGTGATCGTCTTAGTCGCGTGCGTCGGAGCAGTGGAGCCACAGCTGAACACACGGCGGCTGGAGGGTGTGAGGCCATGGACCGCCAGCTAGGGGCGCTAGCCCAGGCTCTGGAGCAGTGGGAGGGGGCCGCCCTGAGAGCCCGCGACGGCCTGGAAAGGGCCCTCACCACGGCAACAGAGCAGGAGCAGGAGTACGAGCATCTGACCGCCAGGATGGAGGAGGAGCTTAGGGAGCTTGATGGGCGGCTAAAGGGGTGGAGCCAGGAGCTGAGCAGAGCGGAGGGAAGGAGCATTGGGGAGGAGGCAGTGGAGGGGTGGCAGCAGGCTAAGGTAAGGGCTGTGTTAAAAGGTACACTGTTATGTAGACCAAGGCTCTTCAAGGTGGAGCTATGATGATGATAACAACGATAATGATGGGGCCTTATTCAATAGGTAATGCAAAGCCATGTTTGACCTGTCTTGAGCTGTGAGAAGATGTTTTCAGTAAAGCTGGCAGAGAAAGTCTTATCGATGTTGTCACACACATACTGTACACACACACACACACATTATTTCTCTGTCAGTAATTATCCATTTGATTTGTAAATCCAGACATAAAACAGATTAAATGTGTAAATGTGACGATTTAGGAGTGACAGCTACAATCCCCTCTCTCTCTCTCTCTTTCTCGCTCTCTCTCTCTCTCTCTCTCTCTCTCTCTCGCTCTGTTTCTGTCACTCTCTTCACATCTCTTAATTTCTCCAGCGCCCCACTCACCCCCTCCCTTCTCTTTCTCCATTTTTCTCTCTTTTTTCTGTATTCTCTCTGACATTTGTATTCTCCCTCTCTCTCGGTCATTCTCTGTATATAAACGTGTCTAAACTGAAGTCTCCAGCAGTACAGTAATGTGTTTTCCTGCTGCCGAGGGACTCAGTCTAGTCCCAGTGTGTTTCTGTGGATGTGTTTCCTACTTCCCCCTTCCCTGTCCTGTGATTTACAACAAGCACAGGATGTTTAGAGTTTTCTCTCTGTTATGTCAAGGACTCTGTGGCTTAGCATTGGAATGTTAGTCGCCTTGATTTTCTCCCATTGTCTCTTTTGTCATTTCTTTGACGATCTTGATTTGGGGGCTGTTTTGGAAGAGAAGGAGAAGTCCTCCCTCTCCTCCTCTTCCCTGTTTCCTGTATCCAGCCTTGTTTATGTTATCAGTTTGTGTGAGCTCTCCTGCATCTGCACGAGCTGACAGCTGAATTCCACCGGGGGGAGAAGGAGGAGGGAGAGAGGGAGGGGGGAGAGAGGGAGGAGGGAGAGAGGGAGGGGGAGAGAGGGAGGAGGGAGAGAGGGAGTGTGAAAGAGAAAAACAGTGAAGTGAGGGAGCAGGGAGAATTAGGGAGGCTAGAAAGCGAGGGAGTAACAGGCAAAGAGAGAGAGTGAGAACTAGATAAATAAAGAGGCAGAGGGGAGGAGAGAGCAACGAGTTTAGATTGAGAAAGTGAGAGCGCACAGGCGAGGGGAGGAGAGAGGGAGGGACAGAGGCAGAATCCAGGGAGAAAAGGAGAGAGAACTGGGAGTCTAAGCAATGTGAGTAGAACTTGAGAGTGTGTGAGAGAGAGAGAGAGGGGGGGGGGGGGAGAGGCAGGGAGGGAGGAGAGTGTTCAGTGGAGGAGCGAGAGAGCGAGGCATTTTCATATTTTTATGGGAGGAGTGAAATAATCATGACTGTGTGAGTGCAGAATGTGAGGCATGTCGAGGAGAGCGGGAGAGGAGAGCTTTATCCAGGCTCCTTCCTGCCTGCAACGGCCATGCTCCCTGAGGAACAGAAATGCTATTGTACCAACAGTGCCTGAGGACTGAGGAGCACACTAGGGAGTGAATGGAAGTGTGTGTGTGTGTGTGTGTGTGGTGACTAGGGTTATGCAGATCCGACCCTCCGCAGATCTGCCTGGCCTTGACACACTCTGACACACAGAACACACGGAGCTGAGCTGAGCTTGGTGTTCTCTCTCTGGGTCTGTATGTTTTCAGGAGACACTGGCGGGCTTGCTGAGTGCTGAGCCCATGGCAGACAGGCTGAAGGCTCAACTCAATGACCTGGTCCGCTACTCCAGAGACCTGGGACCCCACTCAGACAGGGTCACTGCTCTCATCAAACAACACAACAGGTAGGTGTGTGTGTACTTGTATTTATGTATTATCCCTAATCCAAGGCAGCAGCTACTCTTCCTTGGGTCCAGCAAAATACAATATATTTCACAACAGATTTCACAACACATTAAGTGTGTGCCCTCAGGCCACTACTCTACTACCACATATCTACAACACAAAAACCCTGTGTGCGTGTGTGTATGTTATCATGTGTCAGTGTATAATGGTGTCTAAACTGAAGTCTCCAGCAGTACAGTAATGTGTGTGTGTTGTAACGGGTTAAAGGTGACAGGGAACAAGGGACAAGCGAGACAGAGGCACCGGTTGCTAGGAGACCTCCATCCTCCTTTCCTCTCCACCTCTCTCTGTGTTTTTGTTTTGGTGTTGTTTCCCGGTTTCATTTTCTGCCAGACTAACTGTGCTGTCGAAGGAAAGCAAAGCTAATTCACGCTGTCTTATTTACATGCAGATACATTGCACGCTTGTGTATATTGACGGATGTGTAACTGCCTGTTATTGGGTCCGTATGTATGCCTGCACCCGTTTATCTCTTGTTGGTAAACATGTCACGTGGTGCTGTTCAGAGAAAAAACAAGACTTTAGGAATTCCAATAACATGATGAATTAATTCACTTGTATTTACATACTACTCCCGTTTGTTCTATATGCCTTAGCTTGTTTACCTGAATGTAATGCCTTAGACTTGAATGTATGTAACACAGAACAATATCTGTCCGGGTCATCACTAAAACAAAGAGATCGTTTATGGCTGGGTGACCCTTGAGTCAAGTCTATTCAGAGGTGAGGTGAACTTGTCATACGGACAACCCTTTCTCTGGGTTGAAGGCGAAGCTTCCACAGACTCAGCATCTGTGCTGTTTGCATTAGGTGTTGTGGACGGAGAGAGAGAGCGAGGGAGAGGGCAGCCCTCCTCCTTTGCCCTCCTCCGTTCCTCTTCAAATTTCGTCTGTCACAGCAGTTAAAAGTGCTTCCTACACACATGTTCATTCCCACTGTGAAGGCCCCCTCTAGCCTCAAGCACCATTAACAATCAAGGGTGTGTGTGTGTGTGCCTTGTTGTCAGTTTCTCACGACCCCCCCTCCCTTGGACAGTACCTGTCATTGAAACATATGTCTTCTCACCTTGTTCTCTATCTCCCCCTTTCCTTCACACGCTGCCCTCTCTATCTGATCCTGTCTCGTTCATTCATCAATATTCTCCGTGCATCCATCTCCATCCCTCTTTCTCTACCTAACACATTGTCACCCTCTGGCCTCCCCTTCATCCCCTTTATGTATGGTAACTCTACACCAACCTATCTGTACTCCCTTCTTCTTCCTCCTCCTCTGAACCCTAACCACCACACATGTTCTCTCAACCCCCACACATGCTCTCTCAACCCCCACCGCCCCCCCCAAAGTCATACCTTCCACTTCTCCATTCCTCCATCTGCCCATTCTTCTCCCTCTGTCTCTCCATCTGCCCATCCTTCTCCCTCTGTCTCTCCATCTGCCCATCCTTCTCCTTCTGTCTCTCCATCTGCCCATCCTTCTTCCTCTGTCTCTCCATCTGCCCACCTTCTCCCTCTGTCTCTCCATCTGCTCATCCTTCTCCCTCTGTCTCTCCATCTGCCCATCCTTCTCCCTCTGTCTTTCCATCTGCCCATCCTTCTCCCTCTGTCTCTCCGTCTGCCCATCCTTCTTCCTCCGTCTTTCCATCTGGCCATCCTTCTCCCTCTGTCTCTCCATCTGCCCATCCTTCTCCCTCTGTCTCTCCATCTGCTTATCCTTATCCCTCTATCTCTCCATCTGCCCATCCTTCTCCCTCTGTCTCTCCATCTGCCTATCCTTCTCCCTCTGTCTCTCCATCTACTTATCCTTCTCCCTCTATCTCTCCATCTGCCCATCCTTCTCCCTCTGTCTCTCCATCTACCCATCCTTCTCCCTCTGTCTCTCCATCTGCCCATCCTTCTCCCTCTGTCTCTCCGTCTGCTTATCCTTATCCCTCTATCTCTCTATCTGCCCATCCTTCTCCCTCTGTCTCTCCATCTGCTTATCCTTCTCCCTCTATCTCTCCATCTGCCCATCCTTCTCCCTCTGTCTCTCCATCTGCCCATCCTTCTCCCTCTGTCTCTCCATCTGCCCATCCTTCTCCCTCTGTCTCTCCATCTACCCATCCTTCTCCCTCTGTCTCTCCATCTGCCCATCCTTCTCCCTCTGTCTCTCCTTATCCTCTGCTTATCCTCTGCTCCCTCTGTCTCTCCATCTGCCCATCCTTCTCCCTCTGTCACCATCTCCATCTGCTTATCCTTATCTCCCTATCTCTCCATCTCTCCATCTGTCTTATCCTTATCTCCCCTCTATCTCTCCATCTGCCCATCTTTCTCCCTCTGTCTCTCCATCTGTCCATCCTTCTCCCTCTCTCTCTCCATCTGCTTATCCATCTCCCTCTATCTCTCCATCTGCCCATCATTCTCCCTCTGTCTCTCCATCTGCCCATCCTTCTCCCTCTGTCTCTCCGTCTGCTTATCCTTATCCCTCTATCTCTCTATCTGCCCATCCTTATCCCTCTGTCTCTCCATCTGCTTATCATTCTCCCTCTATCTCTCCATCTGCTCATCATTCTCCCTCTGTCTCTCCATCTGCTTATCCTTCTCCCTCTATCTCTCCATCTGCCCATCCTTCTCCCTCTGTCTCTCTCCATCTGCCCATCCTTCTCCCCCTGTCTCTCCATCTGCCCATCCTTCTCCCTCTGTGTGTCCATCTGTACTTCCTTCTCCCTCTGTCTCTCCATCTGCCCATCCTTCTCCCTCTGTCTCTCCGTCTGCCCATCCTTCTCCCTCTGTCTCTCCCTCTGCTTATCCTTCTCCCTCTGTCTCTCCATCTGCCCATCCTTCTCCCTCTGTCTCTCCATCTGTACTTCCTTCTCCCTCTGTCTCTCCATCTGCCCATCCTTCTCCCTCTATCTCTCCATCTGCCCATCCTTCTCCCTCTGTCTCTCCATCTGCTTATCCTTCTCCCTCTATCTCTCCATCTGCTCATCCTTCTCCCTCTGTCTCTCCATCTGCCCATCCTTCTCTCTCTGTCTCTCCATCTGCCCAACCTTCTACCTCTGTCTCTCCATCTGCTTATCCTTCTCCCTCTATCTCTCCATCTGCCCATCCTTCTCCCTCTGTCTCTCCATCTGCCCATCCTTCTCCCCCTGTCTCTCCATTTGCCCATCCTTCTCCCTCTGTCTCTCTATCTGCACTTCCTTCTCCCTCTGTCTCTCCATCTGCCCATCCTTCTCCCTCTGTCTCTCCATCTGCCCAACCTTATCCCTCTGTTCTCCATCTGCCCATCCTTCTCCCTCTGTCTCTCCATCTGCCCATCCTTCTCCCTCTGTTTCTCCATCTGCCCATCCTTCCCCCTCTGTCTCTCCATCTGCTTATCCTTCTCCCTCTATCTCTCCATCTGCCCATCTTTCTCCCTCTGTCTCTCCATCTGCCCATCCTTCTCCCTCTCTCTCTCCATCTGCTTATCCTTCTCCCTCTATCTCTCCATCTGACCATCCTTCTCCCTCTGTCTCTCCATCTGCCCATCCTTCTCCCTCTGTCTCTCCGTCTGCTTATCCTTATCCCTCTATCTCTCTATCTGCCCATCCTTATCCCTCTGTCTCTCCATCTGCTTATCATTCTCCCTCTATCTCTCCATCTGCTCATCATTCTCCCTCTGTCTCTCCATCTGCTTATCCTTCTCCCTCTATCTCTCCATCTGCCCATCCTTCTCCCTCTGTCTCTCTCCATCTGCCCATCCTTCTCCCCTGTCTCTCCATCTGCCCATCCTTCTCCCTCTGTGTGTCCATCTGTACTTCCTTCTCCCTCTGTCTCTCCATCTGCCCATCCTTCTCCCTCTGTCTCTCCGTCTGCCCATCCTTCTCCCTCTGTCTCTCCCTCTGCTTATCCTTCTCCCTCTGTCTCTCCATCTGCCCATCCTTCTCCCTCTGTCTCTCCATCTCCTTATCCTTCTCCCTCTATCTCTCCATCTGCTCTTCCTTCTCCCTCTATCTCTCCATCTGCCCATCCTTCTCCCTCTGTCTCTCCATCTGCTTATCCTTCTCCCTCTATCTCTCCATCTGCTCATCCTTCTCCCTCTGTCTCTCCATCTGCCCATCCTTCTCTCTCTGTCTCTCCATCTGCCCAACCTTCTACCTCTGTCTCTTCACCTGCTTATCATTCTCCCTCTATCTCTCCATCTGCTCATCATTCTCCCTCTCTCCATCTGCTTATCCTTCTCCCTCTATCTCTCCATCTGCCCATCCTTCTCCCTCTGTCTCTCCATCTGCCCATCCTTCTCCCCCTGTCTCTCCATTTGCCCATCCTTCTCCCTCTGTCTCTCTATCTGCACTTCCTTCTCCCTCTGTCTCTCCATCTGCCCATCCTTCTCCCTCTGTCTCTCCATCTGCCCATCCGTCTCCCTCTATTTCTCCATCTGCCCATCCTTCTCCCTCTGTCTCTCCATCTGCCCATCCTTCTCCCTCTTTCCTCCATCTGCCCATCCTCCTTCTGTCTCTCCATCTGCCCATCCTTCTCCCTCTGTCTCTCCATCTGCCCATCCTTCTCCCTCTGTCTCTCCATCTGCTTATCCTTCTCCCTCTATCTCTCCATCTGCCCATCCTTCTCCCTCTGTTTCTCCATCTGCCCATCCTTCTCCCTCTATCTCTCCATCTGCCCACCTTCTCCCTCTGTCTCTCCATCTGCTTATCCTTCTCCCTCTATCTCTCCATCTGCTCATCCTTCTCTCTCTGTCTCTCCATGTGCCCATCCTTCTCCCTCTGTCTCTCCATCTGCTTATCCTTCTCCCTCTATCTCTCCATCTGCTCATCCTTCTCCCTCTGTCTCTCCATCTGCCCATCCTTCTCCCTCTGTCTCTCCATCTGCTCAACCTTCTCCCTCTGTTCTCCATCTGCCCATCCTTCTCCCTCTGTCTCTCCATCTGCCCATCCTTCTCCCTCTGTCTCTCCATCTGCCCATCTTTCTCCCTCTCTCTCCATCTGCCCATCCTTCTCCCCCTGTCTCTCCATCTGCCCATCCTTCTCCCTCTGTCTCTCCATCTGCTTATCCTTCTCCCTCTATATCTCTATCTTCCCATCCTTCTCCCTCTGTCTCTCCATATGCCCATCATTCTCCCTCTGTCTCTCCATCTGCCCATCCTTCTCCCTCTATCTCTCTGTCTGCCCATCCTTCTCCCTCTGTCTCTTCATCTGCTTATCCTTCTCCCTCTATCCCTCCATCTGCCCATCCTTCTCCCTCTGTCTCTCCATCTGCTTATCCTTCTCCCTCTATCTCTCCATCTGCCCATCTTTCTCCCTCTGTCTCTCCATCTGCCCATCCTTCTCCCTCTGTCTCTCCATCTGCCCAACCTTCTCCCTCTGTTCTCCATCTGCCCATCCTTCTCCCTCTGTCTCTCCATCTGCCCATCCTTCTCCCTCTGTTTCTCCATCTGCCCATCCTTCTCCCTCTGTCTCTCCATCTGCTTATCATTCTCCCTCTATCTCTCCATCTGCTCATCATTCTCCCTCTCTCTCCATCTGCTTATCCTTCTCCTTCTATCTCTCCATCTGCCCATCCTTCTCCCTCTGTCTCTCCATCTTCCCATCCTTCTCCCCCTGTCTCTCCATCTGCCCATCCTTCTCCCTCTGTCTCTCTATCTGCACTTCCTTCTCCCTCTGTCTCTCCATCTGCCCATCCTTCTCCCTCTGTCTCTCCATCTGCCCATCCTTCTCCCTCTATCTCTCCATCTGCCCATCCTTCTCCCTCTGTCTCTCTCCATCTGCCCATCCTTCTCCCTCTTTCTCTCCATCTGCCCATCCTCCTTCTGTCTCTCCATCTGCCCATCCTTCTCCCTCTGTCTCTCCATCTGCCCATCCTTTTCCCTCTGTCTGTCCATCTGCCCATCCTTCTCCCTCTGTCTCTCCATCTGCCCATCCTTCTCCCTCTGTCTCTCCATCTTCCCGTCCTTCTCCCTCTGTCACTCCATCTGCTTATCCTTCTCCCTCTATCTCTCCATCTGCCCACCTTCTCCCTCTGTCTCTCCATCTGCCCATCCTTCTTCCTCTGTCTCTCCATCTGCCGATCCTTCTCCCTCTATCTCTCCATCTGCCCATCCTTCTCCCTCTGTCTCTCCATCTGCCCATCCTTCTCCCTCTGTCTCTCCATCTGCCTATCCTTCTCCCTCTGTCTCTCCATCCGCCCATCCTCCTTCCGTCTATCTCCATCTGCCCATCCTTCTCCCTCTGTCTCTCCATCTGCCCATCCTTCTCCCTCTATCTCTCCATCTGCCCATCCTTCTCCCTCTGTCTCTCCATCTGCTTATCCTTCTCCCTCTGTCTCTCCATCTGCCCATCCTTCTCCCTCTGTCACTCCATCTGCCCATCCTTCTCCCTCTGTCTCTTAATTTGCCCATCCTTCTCCCTCTCTCTCCATCTGCCCATCCTTCTCCCTCTATCTCTCCATCTGCCCATCCTTCTCCCTCTGTCTCTCCATCTGCCAATCCTTCTCCCTCTGTCTCTCCATCTGCCCATCCTCCTTCTGTCTCTCCATCTGCCCATCCTTCTCCCTCTGTCACTCCATCTGCCCATCCTTCTCCCTCTGTCTCTTAATTTGCCCATCCTTCTCCCTCTCTCTCCATCTGCCCATCCTTCTCCCTCTATCTCTCCATCTGCCCATCCTTCTCCCTCTGTCTCTCCATCTGCCAATCCTTCTCCCTCTGTCTCTCCATCTGCCCATCCTCCTTCTGTCTCTCCATCTGCCCATCCTTCTCCCTCTGTCTCCCTTCATCATTACAAACATGATCATATCTACGTATGTTATGTACAGGATGTAAGGAAACCTACAGCTTTGCTGTCACTTTCCCTTCTGTTCATTGTTGTTATGTATATTATGGCAACCTTGTGATTCTCCCTCTATCTCTTCATCTATCCATCCATCAATCTCTCTCTCTCTCCTTCAGTCTGAGTCTGCGTGCATCCAGAGAGTGCCAGAATAAGGAGCGTCTGCTGGAGCAGAGGTTCAGAGCAGCCCTCAGGGACTTCCAACAGTGGCTGGTCAACGTTAAGATCAGCACGGCCAAGTGTTTCGACATCCCCCAGAGTGTCACTGAGGCCTCCACTGGCCTACTGAGGATACAGGTGAGATGTTTCATCCTTTACGGACCTTTAATTACTTCTAATATAGTGTCAATTACCTTTATCAGAATACATAATTAGCAAAATACAGAATCTCATACTTCCATAGTGAGTGGACAGGGGGGTGTCCCCCCTCAGTTTGCCCGCTGTAGAGTGTCCTCTGGCAGGCTTGGCTGAGGGGCTGGGTCTGGTGTGGGATGGAGGTGCTGGAGCTGGGCTCAGGGCCAAGGGGCTTGAGTGAAAGCTTCACAGCAGGCCCCTCTCTCTCTCTCTCTCTCTCTCTCTCTCTTCTCTATCTATCTATCTATCTATCTATCTATCTATCTATCTATCTATCTATCTATCTATCTATCTATCTATCCTAATATATATGCCTCTCTTTATTTCTCTCTTTATTTCTCTCACTACCCCCTCTCTCTTGATGTCTCTGAAGCTGTCAGTCATGACAGTGTGACAGGCTCTTTAGAGGTCCCTAGGTGCCAGTCAGTGAGTCAGAGACAGGGCCTTGTCCATCAGGCTAGATAACACCACTCCTGTCAGGTAATTAACTCACAGACCTCAACTATCTGCAGGTGAGACAGTAACACAACAAAGATCAAGGAATACACAGTGGAAGACCAGTTCTCCCAGGCTGAGAAAGGGCACATTGCAAGGAATTTAAAAAATATATTTTGCATTTATGTTCTTCTTGTCCTGGAGTACATGTAAACTTTCTGGATGTGTATTTCCAGAGCTCTGGGTAAGAGGGGATAGTAGAGGATTTATTTCTAGAGCTCTGGGTAAGAGGGGATAGTAGAGGATTTATTTCTAGAGCTCTGGGTAAGAGGGGATAGTAGAGAATTTATTTCCAGAGCTCTGGGTAAGAGGGGATAGTAGAGGATTTATTTCCAGAGCTCTGGGTAAGAGGGGATAGTAGAGGATTTATTTCCAGAGCTCTGGGTAAGAGGGGATAGTAGAGGATTTATTTCCAGAGCTCTGGGTAAGAGGGGATAGTAGAGGATTTATTTCCAGAGCTCTGGGTAAGAGGGGATAGTAGAGGATTTATTTTTAGAGCTCTGGGTAAGAGGGGATGGTAGAGGGTGTATTTCTATAGCTCTGAGTGAGAGGATATGGTAGAGGGTATATTTCTAGAGCTCTGGGTAATAGGGGATAGTAGAGGATATATTTCTAGAGCTCTGGGTAAGAGGGGATAGTAGAGGATTTATTTTTAGAGCTCTGGGTAAGAGGGGATATTAGAGGATATATTTCTAGAGCTCTGGGCGAGAGGGGATGGTAGAAGATATATTTTTAGATCTCTGGGTTAGAAGGGATGGTAGAGGATATATTTCTAGAGCTCTGGGTGAGAGGGGATGGTAGAGGATATATTTCTAGAGCTCTGGGTAAGAGATGGTAGATGGTAGAGAGTTTTTCTAGAGATTTTGGGTTCTATTTCCAGAGGTCTGTGGGTGAATGGGGCTGTAAAGGGGATGTTGAAAGGAATAGGGCATCAGTCATGTATGATTTATTATTGACTTGGTGGGGAATGTGGAACAATGTTTCCACATGGCTGACCTCTAGGAGGGCCAGTGTGAGGGGGTAGAGGGGGTAGACGCCAACACTGCATTGTGTCATGCTTAATTGGTGCTATACCATTACATTGGCAGGGAGAGAGAAACACAGAGATGAAGTGTGAGTGAGAGGGGAGATATGAGAGAGAGAGAGACAAGCAAAAATAGAAAATGAGAGAGAGTGAGAGGAGAGAAAGCATGTGTGTGTGTGTGTGTGTGTGTGTGTGTGTGTGTGTGTGTGTGTGTGTGTGTGTGTGTGTGTGTGTGTGTGTGTGTGTGTGTGTGTGTGTGTGTGTGTGTGTGTGTGTGTGTGTGTGTGTGTGTGTGTGTGTGTGTGTGTGTGTGTGTGTGTGGGAGCGTGCTGTGGCTGAAGTGTGTGTGATGTGCTAACTGCACAGATGGTGGAGCGGTCCCTGCTGTGTCGCTGTCACCGGCTCAGCTCTCAGGGAGGAGGTGCTGCTGAGGGGCAGGGGGGCTACTAGCTGAGGAGAACGGCTAACAGGAGGGGAGGGGGTGGGAGGTCGCGTCAAACCCACGCCTTTCAGACTCACTGAGTCCTCTCATCTGTGATCACCTCCCTGGTCTGACCCCGCCCCCTATTTCTGTTGCCAATAAAAAATGAATAATTAGAACATTTATGTTGACTAGCTAGTAGTTTCTGTGCTCTGCGCATTAACCAGTGTTTTATTACAGTACATTGTTCCACCTAATTAGTGGGTGTATTGATGATGATGCAGTTAGATGATAAGCACCTTCTATCCATTGTAATTATTCATTTTAAATTCTAACTCCCCCTTTTCTCTCCTTCTCTTGCTCTCTTTGTGTCTGTAGGAGTTTCTGAATGACAGGGAACATGGCCAGGCCAGACTGAGTGCAGTGGGGACCAGTGGAGAGCTGCTCATGGCTGTCGTGCCTAAAGACAGAGAGGAGGGGGTCAAGGCCAAGGTGGCTAACGCCAGAGACGACTGGAAGAGCCTCATGACCAACCTTCAGATGAGAGAGACTGCGCTAAAGGTGAATAGTGTGTGTGTGTGTGTGTGTGTGTGTGTGTGTGTGTGTGTGTGTGTGTGTGTGTGTGTGTGTGTGTGTGTGTGTGTGTGTGTGTGTGTGTGTGTGTGTGTGTGTGTGTGTGTGTGTGTGCGTGTGTGTGCGTGTGCGTGTTATTGACAGATGACTGACTGTATCTATAAATGTTACGTTGTCAGAACCTGCAGTCTCAGATGAGAGACTTTGAGGTCAGCACTGAGCCGCTCCAGGATTGGCTGAACAGCACTGAGGTCATAGTACAGGAGAGCAGCGCTCGACTACATGACCTCCCTGCCAAGAGACAGGAGCTTAGCAAGTTACAGGTACACCCCTACCCCTTCCTGGTTCTGCCAAATTGACCACACAGTTACAGTCCATTTTTGGGGAGTGGGTCACATTGTATTGGAAAGCCATGGGATGTTTAATATGAAACTTGTAATACAATCTTTAGATAGTAGGTACCCTTCTCAGATGGGCATAATGGGTTGTAGCATGCATGTTAGGGACCCTTACTAAGTGGACAAAATAGACTTTGTTACTCTATGTACTACTGCTACCATGACTCCTTACCTCCACGCTCAACATCAAACACCTCTTCCTGCCAGTCCTCAGAACCACCTAGTGCCTCCCTTCCCCTAACTTACAGACGGGTACCAAAACTAATAACACACAACAATGGTGGCCAGTTACATAAAACCCAATAGAACAGCGTACACCTAGTCTGGTTTATTTCTTTATGGACTCAGTTCAGTTCATTGTGTGTTATTGGACTCTATCTTTTTTGTTTTCTTAGCTCATGCTTTCTGTCAGTACAGTTTATTTAGTGAAATAACTGACTGGATTCAGTTGGGAGGGAAGATGGATGTAGTTATACCTAAGATACATTATGTCCCTTAAGCAAGTCTGAAATGAATTTAGAGCATAGTGGGACCTATAATTACATTTATCAACCACCACTGGATGAGATTAGAGCAGCATTTTGACACAATAGTCTGAGGATAAATCCAAAATCTAATTAATTTCCTTTTTATTCTGCGTGGCTAAAAAGCCCTTTTCGGGATACGATAATGGCCCTAGCCACGGCTCGCCCAGACAAAAAGAAAGAGAGACCGTAGGAAAGATGAACCTGACAAAGGAAATAATAAATATCCAGTGAATCTGAACGCTTATTGTTGTTGCTATTTCTGTATTTAATCTGTCGCCTGTTGTAGCGCTTTTGTTTCTCGCCTGCTTTTTGTCAATAACATCTCCCCGAAGCTCTACTGTACAATACAATACAATCTGTTTGTCTGATCCCTACGCTACCAATACCCCCTCCCTCTATCATACTTTCCCCTTCTCTCAGCATCCTTCAGCCTTGACTCCTCTCCCTCTGTTATGTTCTGTTGTATCTACCTGACGAACCATGGGCTTTAAAAAAAAAGAACATCAAGAGATGTTGTGGATGCTATTTAAGATGTTGTGGTTTTCCCCTTGTCTTATCCATGTATGTTAATGTTTCTCTGTCTCTGTGATGTGGCATGTGTCCCCCTTCCTACCCCTACCCTGTGGGCCCCTGGTGTACCCCAATCCCTCCATGCCTCCTACCCCAACCTCAACCAACAAATCCTCCCTACTTTTTCCCCCTTCCCTCTACCCCAAACGTCTACCGCCCCAACCCTCAACCACCATACCCTTTCCTTCTACCTCCCCGGACTGGCCACCCCGGTCCTGTGGTCCTCCGGTCCCCACCCCCCAGCGTGTGTTGGAGGAGCTGTCATGTCGTGAGGCTGAGCTGGGCAAGCTGAGGGAGAGGGCCCACCGGCTCTGGGAGGGCCAGGCTGCAGGGAAGGGCTTCGTCCACCGTGTGTCCCAGCTGTCTGCACAGTACCTAGCCCTCAGCAACCTGACCAAGGTAATACTAGACCCCCACCTACCTCCTGTTACCCCTTCTGTCACCCCTCTCTGTTACCCTTGGCTGGGGTAGGTCTGGCAATAGCTTGGAAGTGTTCCCTGCTTCATGCATGCTCTATTCCAAGTCAAACCTGTTGTCGGGATGTGTGTACTGTATGTCAAAGCATAGTGGTTACTCTGCAGTTTTCTGTATCTGTCTCTTGCTATTTTCATGTATGCTACTGTGTCATGTATTTGCAAATGACTGAACACAACACGGCAATACATGAATCAAGTGTGAATCTGCTACTTTCAGCAAAAAAAATCACTACTACATTATATGTGTCAGCACATTCCATCAACAACTTATGAGAGCCTGCAAAGCATGATGATGTCTCCCTAGAGCCTACATCCCTGAAGAACTGCTTAAATATACTGAGTACATACATACACACTAGTAATTTGATATTATTATTACTGATTATGACAGTAAGCCGAGTATGGAAATAGTCATGCAAACATCTTACTCTGCTTATCTTAATTGGCGTAAAGTCAAAATCAAAGTAAGTAAATATGTCAATTGAAACACCTGGCTTTCTGAGCAATATGTTGAATTATTAGGATTTGTAAGCAGCTTAATAGGCATTCCAGTGGTGTATTTGATCTGCTTATGGATTGGACCCCCTCAATTTCCGCCTAAAATGACATAGCTCCGGACCTGAAGCAGGGATATGCATGTTCTTGATACTATTTAAAAGGAAACACTTTAAAGTTTGTGGCGATGTGAAATTAATGTAGGAGAATATAACACATTAGATCTGGTAAAATATTAAACAAACAAAAAAACGTTTTATATTTTATATTTTTGTTGCATCATCTTGGAATTGCTGAACAAGGCCGTACATTGACATAGGAAGCTGGGTGTGATTTCGATGTTGTCCACAAGAGGGCAGCAGTGTGTGTGCAAAGTTTCAGACTCATACATTCAAGAATGAGAGATCAACATAATATTTTGTATCAAGTCTCCCAGGTGTCCCTCGAGCCAAAATGTATAAAAGGTACTAACCTTCACACCTCTAGATGGCTGTGCGGGGGTGGGTGTGGAGCCAGAGACAGCAAAGGGGTCAGACAGGAGGATACAGGTCGTACATTTGAATGAGTGGGGGATGGAGGAGTCTCTACCACTATTGAGGATAAAAAATGCATCTGTTAGAACCCAAGTTTACTATTACTTAATCAATACATCAAATACACAACACATATATATAAACATATATATATTATAGTGTATGGGTAACATAATCACTATAATGAAGTATGTGGACCAATAGGCTATAAGACTCAAAAACCATAGCCACAGCATGTCATAGCCAACATAACATACACAGGCTATACTAATACATTTTATTCCTCAGATCTATATATTATAAACTCAGCAAAAAATGAAATGTCCTCTCACTGTCAACTGTGTTTATTTTCAGCAAACTTAACATGTGTAAATGTTTGTATGAACATAACAAGATTCAAGAACTGAGACATAAAATGAACAAGTTCCACAGACATGGAATAATGTGTCCCTGAACAAAGGGGGTTCAAAATCAAAAGTAACAGTCAGTATCTGGTGTGGCCACCAGCTGCATTAAGTACTGCAGTGCATCTCCTCCTAATGGACTGCACCAGATTCTTGCTGTGAGATGTTACCCCACTCTTCCACCAAGGCACCTGCAAGTTCCCGGACAGTTCTGGAGGGAATGGCCTTAGCACTCACCCTCCAATCCAACAGGTCCCAGACGTGTTCAATGGGATTGAGATCCGGGCTCGTCGCTGGCCATGGCAGAACACTGACATTTCTGTCTTGCAGGAAATCACTCACAGAACAAGCAGTATGGCCGGTGGCATTGTCATGCTGGAGGGTCATGTCAGGATGAGCCTGCAGGAAGGGTACCACATGAGGGAGGAGGATGTCTTCCCTGTAATGCACAGCGTTGAGATTGCCTGCAATGACAACAAGCTTAGTCTGATGATGCTGTGACCCACGGCCCCAGACCATCCACCTCCAAATCGATCCCGCTCCAGAGTACAGGCCTCGGTGTAACGCTCATTCCTTCGACGATAAACGCGAATCCGACCATCGCCCCTGGTGAGACAAAACCGCGACTCGTCAGTGAAGAGCACTTTTTGCCAGTCCTGTCTGGTCCAGAGACGATGGGTTTGTGCCCATAGGCAACGTTATTGCCAGTGTTGTCTGGTGAGGACCTGCCTTACAAATGGTCTACAAGCCCCCAGTCCAGCCTCTCTCAGCCTATTGCGGACAGTCTGAGCACTGATGGAGGGATTGTGCGTTCCTGGTGTAACTCGGGCAGTTGTTGTTGCCATCCTGTACCTGTCCTGCCGATGTTCGGATGTACCGATCCTGTGCAGGTGTTGTTACACGTGGTCTGCCACTGCGAGGACGATCAGCTGTCCGTCCTGTCTCCCTGTAGCGCTGTCTTAGGCGTCTCACAGTATGGACATTGCAATTTATTGCCCTGGCCACATCTGCAGTCCTCATGCCTCCTAACATCATGCCTAAGGCACGTTCACGCAGATGAGCAGGGACCATGGACATGTTTCTTTTGGTGTTTTTCAGAGTCAGCAGAAAGGCCTCTTTAGTGTCCTACGTTTTCATAACTGTGACCTTAATTCCCTACCGTCTGTAAGCTGTTAGTGTCTTAACGACCGTTCCACAGGTACATGTTCATTAATTGTTTATGTATCATTGAACAAGCATGGGAAACAGTGTTTAAACCCTTTACAATGAAAATCTGTGAAGTTAATTCTCTTTGAAAGACAGGTTCCTGAAAAGGGACGTTTATTTTTTTGCTGAGTATATGTATATAAATAAACAGTTGAAGTCGGAAGTTTACATACACCTTAGCCAAATACATTTAAACTCAGTTTCTCACAATTCCTGACATTTAATCAAAGTAAAAATTCCTTGTCTTAGGTCAGTTAGGATCACCTCTTATTTTAAGAATGTGAAATGTCAGAATAATAGTAGAGAGAATAATTTATTTCAGCTTTTATTTATTTCTTCACATTCCCAGTGGGTCAGAAGTTTACATACACTCGATTAGTATTTGGTAGCATTGCCTTTAAATTGTTTTACTTGGGTCAAATGTGTCGAGGTAGCCTTCCTCAAGCTTCCCACAATAAGTTGGGTGAATTTTGACCCATTCCTCCTGGCAGAGCTGCTGTAACTGAGTCAGGTATGTAGGCCTCCTTGGTCACACACACTTTTTCAGTTCTGCCCACAAATTTTCTATAGGATTGAGGTCAGGGCTTTGTGATGGCCACTCCAATACCTTGACTTTGTTGTCCTTAAGCCATTTTGTCACAACTTTGGAAGTATGCTTGGAGTCATTGTCTATTTGGAAGACCCATTTGTGACCAAGCTTTAACTTCCTGACTGATGTCTTGAAATGTTGCTTCAATATATCCACATAATTTTCATTTTCCTCATGATGCCATCTATTTTGTGAAGTGCACCAGTCCCACCTGCAGCAAAGCACCCCCACAACATGATGCTGCCACCCCCGTGTTTCACGGTTGGGATGGTGTTCTTCAGCTTGCAAGCTCCCCCTTTTTCCTCCAAACATAACGATGGTCATTATGGTCAAACAGTTCTATTTTTGTTTCATCAGACCAGAGGACATTTCTCCAAGAAATAGGATCTTTGTCCCCATGTGCAGTTGCAAACCGTAGTCTGGCTTGTTATGGCGGTTTTGGAGCAGTGGCTTCTTCCTTGCTGAGCGGCCTTTCAGGTTATGTCGATATAGGATTTGTTTTACTGTGGATATAGATACTTTTGTACCTGTTTCCTCCAGCATCTTCACAGGGTCCTTTGCTGTTGTTCTGGGATTAATTTGCACTTTTCGCAGCAAAGTACGTTCATCTCTAGGAGACAGACAGTGTCTCCTTCTTGAGCGGTATGGCGGCTGCGTGGTCCCATGGTGTTTATACTTGCGTACGATTGTTTGTACAGATGAACGTGGTACCTTCAGGCATTTGGAAATTGCTCCCAAGGATGAACCAGACTTGGGGAGGCCTACAATTGTTTTTCTGAGGTCTTGGCTGATTTATTTTGATTTTCCCATGATGTCAAGCAAAGAGGCACTGAGTTTGAAGGTAGGCCTCGAAATATATCCACAGGTACACCTCCAATTGACTCAAATTATGTCATTTAGCCTATCAGAAGCTTCTAAAGCCATGGCATAATTTTCTGGAATTTTCCAAGCTGTTTAAAGGCACAGTACATTTAGTGTATGTTAACTTCTGACCCACTGGAATTGTGATACAGTGAATTATAAGTGAAATAATCTGTCTGTAAACAATTGTTGGAAAAATGACTTCTGTCATGCACAAAGTAGATGTCCTAACCGACTTGCCAAAACTATAGTTTGTTAATCAAGACATTTGTGGAGTGGTTGAAAAACTAGTTTTAATGATGTAAACTTCCGACGTCAACTATATATGAATATACACTGAATATACAAAAAAATAAAGGGAACACTAAAATAACACATCCTAGATCTGAATGAATTAAATATTCTTATTAAATACTTTTTTATTTACATAGTTGAATGTGCTGACAACAAAATCACACAAAAATTATCAATGGAAATCAAAGTTATCAACCCATGGAGGTCTGGATTTGGAGTCACACTCAAAATTAAAGTGGAAAACCACACTACAGGCTGATCCAACTTTGATGTAATGTCCTAAAAAACAAGTCAAAATGAGGCTCAGTAGTGTGTGGCCTCCACGTGCCTGTATGACCTCCCTACAACGCCTGGGCATGCTCCTGATGAAGTGGCGGATGGTCTCCTGAGGGATCTCCTCCCAAACCTGGACTAAAGCATCTGCCAACTCCTGGACAGTCTGTGGTGCAACGTGGTGTTGGTGGATGGAGCGAGACATGATGTCCCAGATGTGCTCAATTGGATTCAGGTCTGGGGAATGGGCGGGCCGGTCCATAGCATTAATGCTTCCCTCTTGCAGGAACTGCTGACACACTCCAGCCACATGAGGACTAGCATTGTCTTGCATTAGGAGGAACTCAGGGCCAACTGCACCAGCATATGGTCTCACAAGGGGTCTGAGGATCACATCTCGGTACCTAATGGCAGTCAGGCTACCTCTGGCGAGCACAAGGAGGGCTGTGCGGCCCCCCAAAGAAATGCCACCCCACACCATGACTGACCCACCTCCAAACCGGTCATGCTGGAGGATGTTGCAGGCAGCAGAACATTCTCCACGGCGTCTCCAGACTCTGTCACGTCTGTCACATGTGCTCAGTGTGAACCTGCTTTCATCTGTGAAGAGCACAGGGCGCCAGTGGCGAATTTGCCAATCTTGGTGTTCTCTGGCAAATTAAAAACGTCCTGCACGGTGTTGGGCTGTAAGCACACCCCCACCAGTGGACGTCGGGCCCTCATACCTCCCTCATGGAGTCTGTTTCTGACCTCCATGTCTCCTGATGTACTGGCCTGTCTCCTGGTAGCACCTCCATGCTCTGGACACTACGCTGACAGACACAGCAAACCTTCTTGCCACAGCTCGCATTGATGTGCCATCCTGGATGAGCTGCACGACCTGAGCCACTTGTTTGGGTTGTAGACTCCGTCTCATGCTACCACTAGAGTGAAAGCACCGCCAGCAATCAAAAGTGACCAACACATCAGCCAGGAAGCATAGGAACTGAGAAGTGGTCTGTGGTCACCACCTGCAGATCCACTCCTTTATTGGGGGTGTCTTGCTAATTGCCTATAATTTCCACCTGTTGTCTATTCCATTTGCACAACAGCATGTGAAATTTATTGTCAATCAGTGTTGCTTCCTAAGTGGAGAGTTTGACTTCACAGAAGTGTGATTGACTTGGAGTTACATTGCGTTGGTTAGTGTTCCCTTTATTTTTTGAGCAGTGCATATAGAAATTAATGACAAATATCTTAAATTAAAATACAACCATTTAAACAACTGGATTAGCATGAGAAGCAAAAACATAGTTGACTTACTGATCTAAAAGTAACGTTACCTTCTCCTTCTAATCTTTCTTGCACGCAGGACTCCTTGTGTCACTCTCCCGGTCAATTTCTGCAATAATCTCATCCAAATGTGTATACTTGAAGTTCAATTTAGCGTTTATACTCTTAGTAGCCATGTTGTGCTTTTTTAGTTTTGAGAAAACTTTGTAGAAGAAGTCGAGCGCTGCATAACATAATCTACCCTGCGTCCTGTGGATTTTTAATGGAGAATGAATTGTGTTGCGCTCAGCCATAGGACAATGGCCATTAGTCCTACAAAGGGCCATCACATACTCATATTAAGCCCAACCCATTGGCTATCTAACTAGCTATGTTTCAGAACAATACAGTAGGTGGTCATTGGACCAAGAGACTGTCAATCAAGTGAACACCACCCGTCTTATTGGTGCATAATGATGGCTGTCCATCATGGGCTAATTTACATATTGTGTAGCCAAAACAGAGCCCACCTAGCCTGGTGAGCGTTTAATCTCTTAGCTTCTTGAATGGATACCAAGTTCTTATGGTCCATCCAGATCACGAAAGGATAAGGTGCCCCCTCCAACCAGTGTTTCCACCCCTCAAGGACCAACTTGACTGCCAAGAGCTCCCAGTTCCGCTGGCGAGAACCGCTTGGACAGGAAGGCACATGGGTGCAGTCTCTGTCCCCCTCATTCTGCTGTGAAAGGACAGGCCCTGCTCCGGTGTCCGAGGCTTCCATCTCTACCATGAAGGGACGATTAAGATCAGGATGAACGAGGATGGGTCCGGAGGTGAAATGTCCCTTGAGCTCCCTGAATGCCCTGTCAGCCTCTCGGGTCCAGCAAACCCGAGGACCCGCTGGACTTGTTTAAGTGAGGCAGGACGGGGCCAGTCAGTGACCGCCCTAACCTTAACAGGGTCCATTTTAATGCTGGCGGTAGAGATCATGTGGCCCAGGAAAGAGACTTGGGATACATGGAACTCCCACTGTAATTGACTCTGCAGGAGGCATCTAAGGACTTTGCGGACGTACAGGATGTGTTCCGGATGGATCTTGGAGAAGATTAGGATGTCGTTGAGATGAACAACGACGAGAGTATCATTGACAAATGCTTGGAAGACTGCCGGTGAGTTCAATAATCAGAATGGCATGACTAAATACTCATGGTGGCCACTATGGGTGTTAAAGGCAGTCTTCCATTAATCTCCCTCTCTAAGGAGGGAGATTGTAAGCATTGAGGAGGTCCAGTGGTGGGCCAGCTCCAAGGCGGCGGACATCGGGTGTAACGATTCATAATCGTGATCCTGTTCAGCTCTCGGTAAACAATGCAGGGACGCAGACCTCCATCCTTTCTCTCCCTGCATCAGCTGGGGATTTTGAGGATCAAATTAAATCTGCCTCCAGCGACTTCCGGATGTAATTGTCCAAGACTGCAGCTTCAGGGATCGAGAGGGAGTAAAGATGGCCCTGGGGAGGGGTGGAGCCGGGTTGGAGTTCTATGGTGCAGTCATATGGACGATGAGGAGGGAGGGTGGCGGCTTGCCTCTTACTGAAGGTCTCCCGGAGGTCGAAGTATTCAGGAGGGAGAGCAGAGAAGTCTTGGTTCTTCAATGGATGCAGGGGGACGCGGCAAGGCTCTCGGTGGGGCTCTTAGACATTTAGTCTGGCAGTTCTTACGCCAGTCTATTAGGTCCCTGTGGACCAGCAGAGTAGTGGGTTATTTAGTGCTAGCCAGAGGTACACTAGGATAAGGGGGTTCTCGGGAGCTGTGATCAAAAGAAAACTAAGAGTGTCTGAGTGATTCACCCCAACTTGCAGTAGAATGGGCTTGGTCTGATATTCCACCTGGCTGGAGCCAATGGGGTGGCCATTGAGGGCTTGAATCTGCAGATGGATGGGACATTTCATGCAGGGGATTTGTAATTCTATGGCAAAGTCTTGATCAATTAAATTATCTGCAGCCCCGTAGTCCATGAAGGCTTGAATCTGGTGCTGACGGTTGTCCGAGTGGAGGGTTGCAGGTAGTGACAGACATTGACTGGGTAGCCTGGGGTTAACCGCACAGCTCGTCAGGGTCTCCCCTTGTCCTTGCGAGCACCAGCGTTTCCCGTCAGCTCTGGGCATGTAGCACGGAGATAGCCGGGACCTCCGCAGTAGAGGCAGCAGCCTTCGTGCATGCGCCTGTCACACTCCTTTGGTCTCAGATGTGTGCGTCTCAGCTGCATGGGCTCTTCAATGCTGGGTTCGGAGGCTTGGGGTACTCAGGAAACCAAGATACTGGGGTGGTGTCAAAAAGGTGCTGTCTCACACGTTCCCAGAGGCGATTGTCGATCCTCATTTCCAGCATTATCAGGGACTTGAAGTCAGCCACTTGTCTAGCCCCTAGGCGGATGTTGAACAGGTCGCCGTCATTCCGCTTGGGGGCTGGGATCTTGGGTTCCTGGTGCAGATTCCCTGGAGGAACTACAGCGACGCCTGTAGCACTGGGCAATGAGACCTGGGCATTGGCTCCTCCTGGGTTAAGGTTGGACTGTGGTTGGAGGGAGTCGGTAAGTGCCTGGAGGATCTTTGATATTTGGGAAGAAGCTTGCTGTGACGTGGTGAGGTTGGACCCAGGTTCAGAGAAGAGATCAGACGAGGAATCAGTGGTTAAGGATAACATAATACTTTACGGAGAAACGATAGCCGAAAACTCACTCAGGAAACGTAAGCACACGTTACATAATTCAAGCTTCTGCAAAGGACAACAGAAACCACACCTCTTTTAACAGGGAAATCAATAATGAGTAAATAGGACACGCCTGAGTGTCGTTAATGTGTCTAGGACGGTCTCTGCCGCCCTCTGGTGACAGGTGGAACCATGACAGTGGTAAAACATTTATTTTGATTGGTGATTTTCTGCTTTTATCAGAAGTTTCAGATGTGTCCATGTAAACATGATTATTAGGGAAATTGTTCTTCTTGCACAGCATGTAAACGTTTTAAACAAACTATTCTATTAATCCGACTATCCACAATAATTGTATAATTGTGTGCATATAACCATGCTCACTGAAATACCAGATAGGAAATACTGCTATGCTAGTATTGGGCTGACCTTCTGAATCTAGTGAGCTAGGCTATTTATAGGTCTTCTCTCAGTAACATAGAAACAGGAGGAAGAAAATCACTTGAGAAAGCCGCTTGTTGCTAGCGCTGTGGATATGTTAAGCGGGAAAGAAAAGGTTGCCCCTGTATTATTTTCTTGTCCATAACATAACCATGGCCAGATTTATAAAAACATATTTTGATTTTATTGGACAGATAGGATGACAGTGGGGAAAGATCCAGTCCTATGTCAAAGGGCAAAGGACCAGATTCAAACCTGTGCCAACTCTGTAGAATGGTATGCAAGAGGCTGTGCCATTACCACTAGACCAGCATATTTTCTGCAGAAAATGTCATATTTTCCTGAGTGAAAGGAAAACCTTGAAAGGTCTTATTTTATCCTTGGTCTATGCTACCACTTCAAACCATTTCTATGTACCTCTATACCGTGTACCTTGTTTAAGTAGCTCTGCTTGGTCTCCTCCAGGACAAGGCCTCCAGGATAGAGCGTATCGTAGGGGAGCACCGTCTGTTCTCCCAGGGTCTGACGGAGCTTCAGAATTGGGTGTCTGAGGCTGAGAGGATCCTGAACACCTGCCTCTCCCCCACCGCCGACAAGACTGTATTGGAGGACAGGATGATACAGCTGGAGGTAGGTATGGAAGACTAGAATAATGTAATGGAGAGATCTAGGGCCTCTATAGTTTTGCCCAAAGATCGAGAAAAAGTTGCATCTCTCAAAAGTGATTACAAATCGATATCTAACCTATAAATGTGTAGTATCAGGGGTTATCCCCCTCTTGTAAACATTCTGAAGCTCTCAAGTCTAGTGTACAACAACTACTCTTTGTCTGTGTTTGTGTCTGTGGTTGTAACTCTATTTCAAATTGTGTCTGTGGTTGTAACTCTATTTCAAACCGTGTTTGTGGTTGTAACTGTATCTAAAACCGTGTCTGTGGTTGTAACTGTATCTAAAACCGTGTCTGTGGTTGTAACTGTATCTAAAACTGTGTCTGTGGTTGTAACGGTATCTTAAACCGTGTCTGTGGTTGTAACTGTATCTAAAACCGTGTCTGTGGTTGTAACTGTATCTAAAACTGTGTCTGTGGTTGTAACGGTATCTTAAACCGTGTCTGTGGTTGTAACTGTATCTAAAACCGTGTCTGTGGTTGTAACTGTATCTAAAACTGTGTCTGTGGTTGTAACGGTATCTTAAACCGTGTCTGTGGTTGTAACGGTATCTTAAACCGTGTCTGTGGTTGTAACTGTATCTAAAACCGTGTCTGTGGTTGTAACTGTATCTAAAACCGTGTCTGTGGTTGTAACTGTATCTAAAACTGTGTCTGTGGTTGTAACGGTATCTTAAACCGTGTCTGTGGTTGTAACTGTATCTAAAACCGTGTCTGTGGTTGTAACTGTATCTAAAACCGTGTCTGTGGTTGTAACTGTATCTAAAACTGTGTCTGTGGTTGTAACGGTATCTTAAACAGTGTCTGTGGTTGTAACTGTATCTAAAACCGTGTCTGTGGTTGTAACTGTATCTAAAACTGTGTCTGTGGTTGTAACGGTATCTTAAACCGTGTCTGTGGTTGTAACTGTATCTAAAACCGTGTCTGTGGTTGTAACTGTATCTAAAACTGTGTCTGTGGTTGTAACGGTATCTTAAACCGTGTCTGTGGTTGTAACGGTATCTTAAACCGTGTCTGTGGTTGTAACTGTATCTAAAACCGTGTCTGTGGTTGTAACTGTATCTAAAACCGTGTCTGTGGTTGTAACTGTATCTAAAACTGTGTCTGTGGTTGTAACGGTATCTTAAACCGTGTCTGTGGTTGTAACTGTATCTAAAACCGTGTCTGTGGTTGTAACTGTATCTTAAACCGTGTCTGTGGTTGTAACTGTATCTAAAACCGTGTCTGTGGTTGTATCTTATCTGTGATTGTGTTTCCCCAGGCCCTGTTGGCAGCCCGTCAGGAGAGGGAGATCCAGCTGAAGATGTTGCTGACACGTGGTGAGGCTGTCCAGAGAAACACCTCTGCTGAGGGGGTCCCCGTGGTCCGAAAACAGATCCAGGACCTTAAGGACTCCTGGGACTCTCTGCTGTCTGCCTCCATCCAGTGTAAAAGGTCAGGAGACATATTCATCGGTTAGCCATTTTGACTTTAATCAATCAATTTAATCTAGGAGGTCAAAAGGGTTAAATGGTAGGAAATAAAACAATGTTATCAGGCAATCAATTGATAAAGAAAAATAGGCATTCATTGTATTAGATAATAATAATAATCATCATATTTGCCATTTATCAGGGGCGGCAGCGTAGCCTAGTGGCTAGAGCGTTGGACTAGTAACCGGAAGGTTGCGAGTTCAAACCCCCAAGCTGACAAGGTACAAATCTGTCGTTCTGCCCCTGAACAGGCAGTTAACCCACTGTTCCCAGGCCGTCATTGAAAATAAGAATATGTTCTTAACTGACTTGCCTGGTTAAATAAAGGTTAAAAAAATTTCAATAAATAAAAAGATTAGCATTAGATTATAATACACTCAAGGTTATTTAAAAAAATAGGCATTCAATTGATAAATTGAGAGGACACTCCAGTGAGTCTATCCCAGCTGATTTGGTCTGTTGACTTTGTAGGAGCAGCTGGCTCTATCTACAAGTAAAAAAGAATGACATTTTTAAAAAGTTGGCTGGTCAAAAAGCCACCATTTTTGTAGAACGACCCTAACAGTCAGTAACCCTGAAGAATGAATGTGTGTGTTTTCTGATCCAGTCAGCTGGAGGGGGCCCTGTCCCAGTGGACCAGCTACCAGGAGGACGTGGGCCAGTTTATCATGTGGATGGAGCGTGTGGAGACCACTCTGGGCTGCTCAGACAGACAGTACTCTGAGATGAGAGACAAGACCGCCAACCTGGGAAAGACCAAGGTACAGTACTGGACTCATTGTAATGGATGGGGGTTTTCACATTGGTGGTGGATGGAGGGAATCTACACCTTTACAATATAAAGGGCTTTGACTCCTGAAAATAACTAAAAGCAATCCACCATCATAACCTTGTAGTGTTGTTGATTTTCACACTAAGAAGGGATATTTTTTTTAAGTGAGATATTTTCAGTATTTCATCTATCATGTTCTTATGCTGTATCCACAGCTGGTTAATGTGATACTGTATGTGTTTTAGCTTCTCTATGAGGAGGTCCTGAGCCACAGCAGTCCATTAGAGACCATCGCTACCAAGGGCTCCAACATGGCTGAACAATACACTACCCATCAGGAGGTACACAGCCTGCAGGAGAGATACACCGCCATCACAGACAAGGCCAAGGTACCCACAGCCTTCATACTCCTGTCTCCATCATGTCCGGTTTCCCTTCATGTCCTTAAAGGTAGTCTTTCCCAGGACTGGCTAATGGCTTAATGAAGTAGCTTTATTTTATTTGTAGGTCACAAGATAACTGAAAAGACCTAAGAGGCCAAAGAGTTTGGGAACCAATACTTGAAATGTTAACCCAGTCATGTGTTATCTCCACATGGTATCTCCACATGGTATCTCCACATGGTATCTCCACATGGTATCTCCACATGGTATCTCCACATGGTATCTCCACATGGTATCTCCACATGGTATCTCCACATGGTATCTCCACATGGTATCTCCACATGGTATCTCCACATGGTATCTCCACATGGTATCTCCACATGGTATCTCCACATGGTATCTCCACATGGTATCTCCACATGGTATCTCCCTGTGTCGTGTTCCAGGCTGCAGTCTACAAGGCTAAGGATCTGGTCCTGGCCCATCAGGAGTACCAGAGGGGGCTGCACATGTTTGAAGACTGGCTAGAGCAGGAGCAGGGAACCCTGGGCTCTCTGTCCCACCCAGAGGGGGATGTGGACACCCTGGAGAACACACTACAGCAGATACAGGTCAGTACAGTGCAGCCTACTATATGCCTGGTTTGGTGTGGGTCAGTGCTCTCCGGCATCCTTGGGACCCTTACCTAACCCTAACCTTAACCCTTACCTTAACCATTTTACATTTCAACTTCAATGGGGTAGGGACGTCCCAAGGATCCCGGATAGTGTGTCAGTTGGTTTTGAATGAGGAGCTATAGCAGAGCTGTAGCACTGACCAGCTGTGTAATGTTGGTTTTAGAATGATCTAAACACATAGTGAAAGCAGAGAGCTTCTGATAGGTTCAGAATAAGAATTGATACTGTACATACTGCATCATGTTGAACTTGATATTGGTATGTTACTGTATCATAGAGCTGGATGATATGGACAAAAATATATTTTTTTGCAATAACGATAAATCATCTATAAATACTTTTTGGGAGGTGCTAGAGTTGGGACACCAAGTTATATTGTGATAAATGTAACGATTTTGCTCGTTAACAATAAATACTATGATAAAATAAAATGTTTTAATGGACAGTTACTTTCCGTTATCGGCAGGGCTCTAGGTGATTTCTTTCCAAAGATAGTAGCCGGTGATAAAATGTTATTTCATATAACATATCCAAAGAATGCATGATTGATATTTTAATGTGCAACCTGTCGAAATAGGATCCAGAATGATCAAATTTCATTGGGTCTCTTCAGCGATAGGCTATATTTTTTACCACCTGAGGAAGTGGGAACTCAAAACACTTTGCTAGATTACTAACTCTAAATATCATGTTATGGCTTCATGTTATGGTTAATCTATCAGTAAATGTAGGCCAATGCCTTTCCAGCGCTAGGCCTAGGCTATACTTGATGTAGGCCTATTCACTGCAAATGGCGCACTCTGCTCTGTCCTGCGGGTGCATCAAAACCATACTACCATCTACTCCAGTTGTAAAGTGGGGCCAAGAACTCAATAGTTGTAGTACAATCTACAGGAACGTTGTGTAGCAAAATCTCAGAAAATTACTGCTGTATGCAAAATGCTTCCGTAAGAGAAAGGCCATTTTTGGTTTATCGTCCCAGCTCTACTGTATCATCCCGCCTCGCTATTTTGTACCTCCGTTCTCCCTCTCCTCCACAGCTCCTCCAGGAGCGCTGCTCCCAGGGCCAGTCCCTGCTCTCTTCCCTGCTGTCAAGCAGGGATGGGGTGATTCCGTGGGGCGCGCCTCAGATTGAGGACCGAGCCCTAGACACGGCACAGCGTGAGTGGGGGGCCTACCAGGCCCGGCTGGGGGAGACTAGGGCCACGCTGGGTTCTACCCTGGGCAGGCTCAGGCAGATGGGCCAGAGGTTTCAGAGCCTGGTCCTGTGGCTGGAGGACATGGAGGGGAAGGCCAACATCCGTGGACATCGCAGGTCTGACAGCGCTTCCAAGGATGCCCAGCTAAAGCAGCTCCAGGTAGGGGTTAGATAGAGAGAGGTAAGAGACTGTGATTTGTCTGTTGAAGGATCGTTCACACTGTTAGGCTGTGTCTCAATGGTCTCAAACCAACAGGTACAATTTTGGCATGGGATATCAAAATAACAGCATTTTGATATAAACCATCTACAGTATCTAATTGTAACTCATTCTCTGTGAATGGTTGTGCAGCTGTGGCAGGAAAGTGTGCTAGCCCGGCAGAGCGAGGTGGATGGGCTGTCTGCTCTGGCCCAGCAGGTCCTGGAGGAGACCCACATCAGCGGCCGGGTCAGCACCAGAGCCACCCAGCTCACTGCCCGATACCACGCCCTGATTCTCAACATACAGGTGAGACAGTCACAACTGACTGATCTTTCTGATATGAACAAAATGGCTATGTACCTAAGATGACATTGCATTTACACTCACAGCCCAGTTGTCTCGTGATAGATCTTGTTGCAGTGACTTTCATTGTCTTGAGGCTGTACTGTAACAGTGCGGTGAAACAACTATGAGAGTTTGGTTGAGCCCCAGAACACACCCAGTACACTCAGAAGCCAGTCATTTTATTTGTCTGCTCCTCTTGGGAGAACTAAAGGAAAATCAATGGTGCTCCTCTGGTCCTGGGCTTAGTCTGTAATTAAACGCTACAGAAGGCAATCTCACACTCCTCACACACACTGCTGGAGCCTGGAGTGGAAGGGCAGTGTCGGCAGAGCCATTGATTTTTACACCTACAGTAGCACCTCTCGCTCTCACACACACTCTCTCTCTCTCACGTAGGCTACAGTACACACACTTTCTCTCAAGTGTGCTTGTGAACGCAAGCAAACATGCACGCCCGCACGCACACACACACACTCACTCTTTCTGTCGCACACCCACCCTTTCTCTCTACTCTCTCTCGCTCACACACACACAATTGTTCTGTGTGAAACGTTGGCCATATGGGCCGTGGTACAGAGCTGTTACCTCCATCTCCATCTCTGCAGTAAAGGTGTGCACTCAGCACTATCAGCTAATTGGAGCTTCACGCCATGGGATCTGCAAGTCAAGTGGATTATGTGCCAAATCCATAAAAAGACCTCATTCATAGCCATACCATCTAAGTCAAGTGGATGTGTCAAAACCCTCCTACAAACTGAGATATCGTCAAATGAATGATGTGTCAATAACACAATTTAAAAAATATATAATATCCAAATCCAAGATATGAAAAAAACATCTGTGGAAGGAATAAGGAATAAAAATATTTTCATGGTTCTGGGGTGATGCAAGCTGTCTGATGTCACTCATTCTTTTATCCAATCCGCTTTTAGGAGACCATCAAGCAGCTGAAGGAGGAGCTTAGGAGCATCGAGGAGGCAGAGAAACTCTGTGTGTCCTTCTCTGATTGGCTTAGATCAGCCCAGAAGAACTTCAGAACAGTGACAGCCAGCACGGAGGCTCTGGACCGGGTTGCCATGGAGAGGAAGATGAAGAAAGTAGAGGTACTGAACACAGACACACCTGGTAGAGTAGGGTTCGACGTGGCTCCTTTTCTGTTCACTTACTGTACAATATTAGATTTCTGTTATAGAACCCAGGCATACACTAGTTGGTAGCTTCATTTAGTGGTGTTGGTACAGAACCATGAGGTAAACCTCCTCGCTAGAGTGCCCTGATAAAAGTAAATTAAGCTTGCTTGTGCTATATTACACATAAATGATTAGTCTTACTCTAGGTAGTTTCACAGCAGTCACCTTGTAGTCCTCTGTAGCTTAGTTGGTTGCACATGGTGCTTGTAACGCCAGGCTAGTGGGTTTGATTCCTGGGACCAGCCGTACACAAAGTCACTGAGTATAAAAGTGTCTGCTTGATGGCATATATATTGTAGTACAGAAACACAGGAAAGCCTCTTTACAATCTGCCATGTTAGCCAGCAAAAAAAATGTATTTGCCTGCCAAGAAACATAAGGTGCTTGTTCATATCATCAACATGAAAGTTTGCTTCGCCAGTTTGGCTTGGGTTGCAGATATTTGAATGTAAGGTTAGCAAAATCATTCAGTACCTAAATGTAAGGACACTTGACAATATAGTTCCCTGTCTCTCTCTTATCTGACGGAGCTCTTCTTGAGTTGATAAGACATTGATTTATATATTAGTGTCCGTGCGCACACTGCATAAAAACATCAAAATATCTGCAGTAGTTGACTTGTCACAGTTCATATTGAGTGTGAAGAGGAAGGAGAGAGAGAGTGTGTGTGTATTGATCGTGTCTTTATGAAGACAAAGCAGGAGCGGCTTTAGAGGATGCTCTGTAGTAGAGAGAGCCCTCCCACTGTGAAACAGAGGATGAAGAAGCACCAGTGTCAGGAGCCTGCTGGCACAGACACTGTAATTGATGCAATGCCCTTCTCGCTCCGCAACACACACACACACACACGCACACGCACACGCACGCGCACACACACACACACACACACACACACACACACACACACACACACACACACACACACACACACACACACACACACACACACACACACACACACACACACACACACACACACACACACACACACACAGACAGACTCCTTCCCGCCAGACACACACCCAGGCTTTGCAGTAATCCATGTCTGGGATCGATCTCCCTCTCTACATAGGAACTGAGGACATGTTGTCGTCACATGTGTTCTGGTGGCACAGCAGACTGCAGACTAATACCAGACATCAGCCACACAGGGAATTAGACGGAACCCAGTGTGAGGATGGGAGACTAACATGATAATCAGCATAACTGATCGATCCACTGCTGCTGGATTGGGTGACAGGAAGATGTAGGCTTTGTACAGTTATTGGTCATAAATGTACTTATTAGATGTGGCCAATTATAGATCTCCATAGTGACTCATTTGCTGGTTTTCCATAATTATTTCTCAGAGAGCTTTATGACTATGCTAAATGCAATGTGTTTGGATTCAAATATCTTTCTGTACTGTAGAATATAATAGGTACAACCCTAGCCCTCTACAGAACATACTGTGCTGACAGTCAGTTTGAGTATGACAATTATACTGCTGGCAGTTTAATACACTGCAGCATCAGTGGAGGCTGCTGAGGGGAGGATGGCTCAAAATAATGTCTGGAATGGAGCGGATGGAATGGCACCATACACATGGAAACCATGGAAACCACGTGTTTGTTGTATTTAATAACATTCCACTAATTCTGCTCCAGCCATTACCACGAGCCCGTCCTCCCCAATTAAGGTGCCACCAACCTCCTGTGTGCCGCATTCATAGACAACACCACACTACATCACTACAAAGACATTGGTAAGAGCCTATGATGCGGCACACAGGAGGTTGTCAGTTACCAACAATAGCTGTGTGTACATGGTATTATTAGAAACATAAAGGCAGCTGGTGTTATTAGCAGTCTCATACAAACCTGCACATCTTGTTTAGTGTGTCAGATGGAGAAGGCAGAGGAACGTGTGTAGACCGAGACAGACCGGGTTAGTATGATCAGCAGCAGAGCTGAGACCATTATTATATAGGTCTCCTGTGATGATAAAAACTCCATGCTATCCTATAGAATAAAGTAATAAAGTATGTGCTGGGAGAGGGGGTGTGTATGCATGCGTGCCTCTGTGTGTGTGTGTGTGTGTGTGTGTGTGTGTGTGTGTGTGTGTGTGTGTGTGTGTGTGTGTGTGTGTGTGTGTGTGTGTGTGTGTGTGTGTGTGTGTGTGTGTGTGTGTGTGTGCGTGTGTGCGTGCGTGCGTGCGTGCGTGCGTGCGTGCGTGCGTGCGTGCGTGCGTGCGTGCGTGTTGGTTGCTGTGGAAACCCCTGCTGCCTCTGTCCATTATAAGGACCCGGTAATTGGACCTCCTTTCATATTTCTCACCGGGGTCTCACCAGGGTCTCACCATGCAGGTGTCAGTTTACCTGCCGGGTTCAAAGACTTTCCGGAAAAGTGGAGCTTCTCAAACACTGTCGGTGAAACCTCAGGTGGCCGGGATAGCAGGGTTGTTGGAGGAACAAAGGAATGTGTGTTGGTGTGTGGAATGTAGCTAGAATCACACATACAAGATGAATGTGAGACTTGCTGAGAATATTTGGAATGAAAATAAATGCGTTTGTGTAGAAGTTACGTGCAGGAAAACCTAATTATCTTGGCAACAGTCTTTTTTTTCTATTGCCATTCAATCCATTTGTATTTGTTTAGACCTTATTACACATTGTGTGTGTATTCATGCATGTCTGTGAGTATGCACACATGCACACACACTATTTCAACAAATTATATTTTTGTATAGATTGCATCACTGTATACACTGAGGTATACAGTACTGTAAATATATCACACATTCATTCTCTGTGTCTCTATGACCTCTCTCTCCTCCAGACTCTCCAGGCTGAGCTTCAGCAGGGCCATGGCCTGCTCAAGGCCCTCAGAGAGCGGGCAGAGCGGGCTGCAGGCTTCCTGGAGGAGGCTGGAGCTGAGGGGCTGGGAGGGGAGGTGGAGGCTAGGCTAGCCCAACTGGAGGAGCTAGCCGGTGGGCTGCGGCAGGAGCACAGCACCCTGGAGAGGGCTGTGTGTCTGGCCAAGGAGTTCCAGGACAGGTACAAGGCCCAGGCCCAGTGGGTGGTGGAGACCAGAGCCATGCTCAGTGCCCCCCTGGAACCTAAAGCTGAACTGTACCAGAAGAGAGCACAGCTGGCCAAGTACAAGGTATGGTACCTCTGTAACCCCTCACCCTCAGCTCTTTGATTTAATGGAGAAGATGTGCCATTTACTTTGTTGGTCCTACAGTTAAAAATAAAGGCATCAAACCCAAAATAGCATAACGGTCTTCGTTCTTCCTTACCTCCTAAACCAGGCCTTGTTGCAGACGGTCCAGTCCCATGACTCGGCAGTGAGGTTGGTGGTGGAGAAGGGAGAGTCTCTGCTGCTTTCAGTCCAGTACCCCTCCATCAGAGACAACATGAACAGACTACAGACGGACTACACTGAGCTCGGCAACGCTGCCACTGTGAGGATTTACTGTTACTGGTGGATTTTTAAAGACGTCCCAAGTATAAATACAGTAAAAGTACACATATTAAAGGGTAAAAAGTCATGTTTTTTAGTCTACTGCAAACTTCCAGGAGTAGGGCAGTCAAGGAGTTGGTCTGATGGTCAAATGTGATGTCATCAGTCTCCCCCTTGCTTGAGGAACAATAGAGCAGCAATAGAGAACAAAAGAGGAACACCCCCCTACTTGTGCCATGTCTTGTCTGACCTGTACCACCTATTGAGATGTACCTTTGTTAAGTAAATCAGGTGTTACATGATGTGAAAAGGAGACTGGAGTGCCACTTAACCAGGTCCTCTTAATGTAACTTTGATGACAGCTTTCTGAGTGCTATTGTATAATGGTTACAATACAGTAGAGGTTTGGGCTACTTCAGCTATTACTGTTAGTAACTTGGTACTGTTGGTACTATTGCTACAGTATAGTAGCACTGTTGAGACTTGTTGCTGGTTTGAGTAGCACTAATAATAATAATATAATAATATATGCCATTTAGCAGACGCTTTTATCCAAAGCGACTTACAGTCATGTGTGCATACATTCTACGTATGGGTGGTCCCGGGGATCGAACCCACTACCCTGGCGTTACAAGCGCCATGCTCTACCAACTGAGCTACAGAAGGACCACATTTTATGGTCACTGCTAGGACTGCTACCGGCGTGTGTTTGTGGGCCTGTGTGTGAATGCTTAATGTGTGTGTATGCTTGTGTGAATGACAATGTGTATGTCTCAGGCCCATGTGCAGCGCCTGGAGGGCCAGGTGAAGGAGCAGGAAGTGTACCATGTGGAGCTACAGGAAGTGGAGAGGTGGCTGCTGCAGATGTCCAGCAGGATGGTGACCCCTGACCCCGCAGCTGGCGGAGGCCTTGAGGCAGCCACTCAGCAGCTGGCCAGTCACAAGGTGACAAATCAGACAGTGTTATTAATTACACTAATCTAATGTCTTTTTCATAGTGTTTTTATTGTATTTGCTATTGAAAAGCCATCCTGAGCCACCTAATTTAGGCATGCCAGGTTCTAGCCTATATATATAAATCAAATCAAATGTTATTTGTCACATACACATGGTTAGCAGATGTTAATGCGAGTGTAGCGAAATGCTTGTGCTTCTAGTTCCGACAATGCAGTAATAACCAATGTGTAATCTAACCTAAAAATTGTACAACTACTACCTTATACACACAAGTGTAAAGGGATAAAGAATATGTATATAAAGATATATGAATGAGTGATGGTACAGAACGGCATAGGCAAGATGCAGTAGATGGTATCGAGTACAGTATATACATATGAGATGAGTAATGTAGGGTATGTTAACATAAAAGTGGCATAGTTTAAAATGGCTAGTGATACATGTATTACATAAAGATGGAAAGATGCAGTAGATGATATAGAGTACAGTATATACATATACATATGAGATGAGTAATGTAGGGTATGTAAACATTATATTAAGTGGCATTGTTTAAAGTGGCTAGTGATACATTTTTTCCATCAATTTCCATTATTAAAGTGGCTGGAGTTGAGTCAGTATGTTGGCAGCAGCCACTCAATGTTAGTGGTGGCTGTTTAACAGTCTGATGGCCTTGAGATAGAAGCTGTTTTTCAGTCTCTCGGTCCCTGTACTGACCTCGCCTTCTGGATGATAGCGGGGTGAACAGGCAGTGGCTCGTGTGGTTGTTGTGCGTTGTGCAGACCTCACTACCCTCTGGAGAGCCTTACGGTTGTGGGCGGAGCAGTTGCCGTACCAGGCGGTGATACAGCCCGACAGGATGCTCTCGATTGTGCATCTGTAGAAGTTTGTGAGTGCTTTTGGTGACAAGCCGAATTTCTTCAGCCTCCTGAGGTTGAAGAGGTGCTGCTGCGCCTTATTCAGAATGCTGTCTGTGTGGGTGGACCAATTCAGTTTGTCCGTGATGTGTACGCCGAGGAACTTAAAACTTACTACCCTCTCCACTACTGTCCCGTCGATGTGGATAGGGGGGTGCTCCCTCTGCTGTTTCCTGAAGTCCACAATCATCTCCTTTGTTTTGTTGACGTTGAGTGTGAGGTTATTTTCCTGACACCACACTCTGAGGTCCCTCACCTCCTCCCTGTAGGCTGTCTCGTCGTTGTTGGTAATCAATGTTTACGGAATATGTCCGTAAACACACCAGCCAGCTGGTCTGCGCATGCTTTAAGGACGCGGCTGGGGATGCCGTCTGGGCCTGCATCCTTGCGAGGGTTAACACGTTTAAATGTTTTACTCACGTCGGCTGCAGTGAAGGAGAGTCCGCAGGTTTTGGTAGCGGGCCGTGTCAGTGGCACTGTATTGTCCTCAAAGCGAGCAAAGAATGTATTTAGTCTGTCTGGGAGCAAGACATCCTATAGCAATCAAGTATAAACAGTGTTCATCCTTTTATCTCATGAGCAGGACACAGATATCTCTGTAAGCCACATTTCTCTGTATGTATGTAAGCCACATTTCTTTCTCTCTTTGTTCAATTTGACCTCCCCTCAAGTTCATCCATCCAATCTGATCCTTTGGCTCAGCATGCACTCTTGTCTATTTGATGTCCACCACGTTCTTCAACCAAACCCCTCACTAACCCAAAAAGTGCTTGGCTCCGTTCCTCCTCTCCCCCCTGGTCCAGGCCATCATGGAGGAGATAGCAGGCTTTGAGGACCGCCTGTCTGGGCTGAAGGAGAGGGGAGATGACCTGGTGGAGGGCTGCAGTGAGCGTGTGCAGAGCAGGCTGAGACAGCAGGTCCAGGCTCAGCAGCAAGGCACCCGAGACAGCTACTCTGCCATCTGCAGCACGGCACAGAGAGTGAGTAATGCGGGGGAGGGGTGTGTTGGGGGGGGTTACCCACATTAAGACGTCCTTCAATTCAAATTATAATAGGCAAATATATATAATTTTGTGCACAGACTACAACACACACCAACACAGTCTCTCCATCAACACTGCAATTGCCCAGCCACTCACTTAATCCCAACCCATACAAACACCTAAACCTTCCTCCCAAGACAGCCCTTGACTGCCAACCAAATGTTCCTTGCCAAATAAGGCCCGCCAAAGCAGAGCACAACCACCAATGCCAACACAGACCAATAGTACCAGCCAAGCCACTATCTCAATCTTACCTTATTTCTCCCTCCTTGCTCTCCCCGTCAACTGGATTTTATCACTCTTGGCCAAAATAGCGAAATCGACTTTGTCATCTTGGCAAGCCCTATACCGCTCGTCCACACTGTCAACAGCTCACCTCCCAGTACAGTCCTATTCAGCCAATCTGCTAACCCGTGTGATCCAGCCACACTTTATCAACACCCTTCTGCCAATTCTACAACTGCCGATCCAGCCTTGCCATGCCATGCTATGCCTGCCAACTTAGTCCCAAACTCCCAGGCCTATATCCCTCTAACCCAACCACCTTGCCAACCCTCGTACCCCTTCTGCCAACTCTGCCAGGCCTTGTGCCAACACATGTCTATCACGGATCATACCCCTCAGGGCTCTCATATTAACTATGTCAATCATGTCCTGCTGTTATTCTCTCCCCTGTAGGGCAGCGACGCCTCTGCATTCAACACCTGTCAAACAAAACACTATTTAGTTATTTACCAGCCAGACGTTTATTGTTTATGAAAGGGACTTGGGAATAGAAGGGTTTTTGATTTATGGAAATGTGTTAATGTCTTTCATAGGGTGTTTTCTCCATCCATTACAATAGTTTTCCTGGCACAGTCCAGGGCATTGCAATGTAGAAGAGGGTACTACTCACTGTGAATCTGTTTGATTTAGATAGACTTTCATCCATTTTATCTCTATACCCCTCTATCTTATCATCCGTCTATCTCTCTGTCTCTGTCTCTGTCTCTGTCTCTGTCTCTGTCTCTGTCTCTGTCTCTGTCTCTGTCTCTGTCTCTCTCTCTGTCTCTGTCTCTCTCTGTCTCTCTCTGTCTCTCTCTGTCTCTCTCTGTCTCTCTCTCTCTCTCTCTCTCTTTCTCTCTCTCTCTCTCTCTCTCTCTCTCTCTCTCTCTCTCTCTCTCTCTCTCTCTCTCTCTCTCTCTCTCTCTCTCTCTCTCTCTCTCTCTCTCTCTCTCTCTCTCTTTCTCTCTCTCACTCTCTCTCTCCCTTCCCTCTCCCCCAGGTGTACCAGAGTTTGGACCGTGAGTTGCAGAGGCATGTCAGTCTGCAGGATGCTCTGCAGCAGTGTCAGACCTGGCTGGTGTCAGTCTCAGAGGAACCAGAGCCCACTGCACATCTCCCTCTCAGCCTGGAGGAGGCGCTACAGCAGGTCACTCACCAGCACTACACTTATTACCTATCTGGCTGGCATACCTTCAAAGTGGCTTTGTCAAAACAGTAGCTAGATACAATGCCTACTCTGATATACTGTACACATTGAACTGGGATTACAGTATGAACTGGTGAACTAGGGTTTTAATCATGTATAAAATGTTATTATTATTATAATTAGTATATATAACACATTAACATGATATAATGTATATAATTTCATACTTTGTTTGCAATTGCAAATGGGAAGGTCATATTCAATTGAATAGTGCCATTCACTCCTCAAGTGTAATGGTTTACGTGTTGATTGGTCTCTCACCTGCTGTACTGTCCAGGTGAAGCATGAGCGGACTCTCCAGGAGCAGGCCAGTACCTACCTACAGCTGGTGTGTTCTACCTGTGACCTTTCAGAGCAGAGGGTGAGGGAGACCGCCCAAGACATCCAGCAGGTCAAACTACAGGTGAGTACATCTCAGTACAGTTCATTACCCACAGCCACAGACTGCATTGGGAATGTATTGACATTGGTTTCTGTGTGACAATATGGCATTACAATGTCAATCGATAAACATCAGCTAACAAACTTACGACTGATTACCAGTGAATACTGTGGTTCAAGCATTATGCAACATTCCAATCCTTATCATACCTCAGACATAAAGCTTCCGCCTCCCCTGTGTATGTAGATCGAGGAGAGGATGCTGGTGTGTGAGGAGGTGGCAGAGAGCTGGAGGGACGTTCAGGAGCAGCGGGCTGATCTGGAAGCTCAACTCAGAGAGACAGAGCAGCAGCTGCAGAACCTCTCCAGGAGACCGGCTGAACTGGAGCCTAAGATCACCCAGAACCAACTGGATCAGGCACAGGTCAGTACTGGGTATAGTCATCTGTTAGCTTATTTATACTGGATGGATGGATGGATGGATGGATGGATGGATGGATGGATGGATGGATGGATGGATGGATGGATGGACGGATGGGTGACCACTTGTGAAGTGTAATGGTTTAGGTGTTAATTGACCAGATGGATGGGTGTATGGATTGATAGATCAACACTTGCATTGTTGTTTCAGTGCTATCATGGTTACTGGCTCTAAAGCAGTCTACCAGTCAAACACAATGACCTGAGCAGAAAGCATTGACAGTATAATACTAATACCATCTTCATTCTACCAGGAGTTCCTCCAGCAGCTCAGAGTGAAGCAGGTCGACGTCACCCAGCTGAGGGAGGCTGTGGCTGGGCTGACGGAGGGCCAGTCCTCCCCTGCCCTGGAGGAGATGGGAGGTCTGAGGAGGGCCTGGGAGGAGTTGGGTCAGAGGGCTGAAGAGCTAGAGGGGCAGAGGGGTGAGGACATGCAGAGGAGCGGAGAGTACCATGACTGTGTGGCTGCCGTGGAGGAACTCTTCCACCAGGTGTCCAGAGAGTGGGACTACCTGGCCAGGTATGACAAAGCTGGACACACAAACGCACACATGCCAAACACACACACACACACACACACAAACACACACACACCGTTCAAAGTGTGGACTCATACAGTAATACCTCCTCTTCCTATCCCCCTCCCTGTGTTTGTGTCTCAGGGCGGACACAGAGAGCACCAGTGAGCACCTGGAGGCTCTGAGAAAGCTGTGTTGTGACCTGGAGGACCAGAGAGGAACTCTAGAGGAGCTGAGGGACCAGAGACAGGCTGTCCTGCCACGTCTCAGCCTGCTGGACAAGGAGCTGGTCAAACAACAGGTGCTGTAAAAACTCCCTTCAGTTGGGTAAAACCTAGGTCAATTCCCACTTTATTATCCTGCATGTGTTTTCCTGATAATGTATGTGATCAATATTTAAGCACTGCCAACAATATCTCTGAATAACTATGCATGAGATTCTACTAAAGACTTTTATTTGTCCAGGTGGGCCACTTGGAGAAGCGCTGGTCCCAGCTGGACAGCCTGATCCAGGGGAAGATCCAGGACTCTTCCCAGACTCTGGAGGACCTTGGTCGGGTGGAAGCCCAACTGAGGGAGGCCCGGGAGTGGATGGAGGAGCAGCGTCCTGCCCTAACATCAGCCCTGAAGGCCAGCCCTCCTCCAGACCTGGCCCAGAGCTTCCTGTTTGACCACCTGAGTGTGTGTGTGGAGCTGGAGGCCCGGGGGCAGCTGCTGGGCCAGGCAGTGAGCGAGGCCCAGCGCGTTGCCTCTAGACTGGGGCTGAGCGAGAGGAGACGCCTGCAGGAGCTGGTACTCCAGGCCGAGGGAGAAGTAGAGGCACTGGGGGCCAGGGTGAGCCAGCGGAGGAAGTACCTCAGCAAGGTTTGTAGTCATTTTGATTTTCATGTCTGTAATAATCTTCTTTTAATTTACATACACATAATTTTATTTATACATTTTTCTGCAGTAGTGCTTAGTAGTTTTATTAATCATTTTTTAAATAATGTGGAACCTGCTGGAATGTCGGTTTAAATCTCAATTATTTGAAGGCACTCAAATAAAAATATAACAAAAAAGAAAAGTGGTTTTTAAATAAAAGTGTGATTGTTATTTTCTAGGCCTTCACGGAGCGGACCCAGTTCCTCCAGGCTGTGGGGAGGGCTCTGTCCTGGGTCCAGCAGCAGGAGAGGAAGGCTTTAATGGACGACCACGTGGCTCTCCTCCCTGACGACCTGACCAAGCAGGTGGTGACGTGCCGAGGGGTCCAGAGCGGCCTGCGGGCCTACCAGGGGGAGTTGGCCTCTCTGTGGGTCCAGGGTCGTGACCTGGAGAGGGACGCCACGGACCAGGAGCGGGGGGAGACCGTGACCAGGCTGGAGGAGCTCCAGAGGGTCTTCGAGACGGCCTTCCAGAGAACCACCCATCGCCTGCAGGACCTGGACAGAGCCCTGACCTCCAGGAAGTACTTCAAGGTCGACCTGGATAGGACGTGTCACTGGCTGAGACGGGCAGATGGCATTACCTTCCCCGAGATTGACTTCACCTGCAATGCCGATGACGATTCGGAACTGCAGAGTCGACTGGCGAAGTTCCAGAACGTTCTAGAGCAGGCGTCGGAATACGAGAACCTCCTACTCATCGTCCAGAGGGTGGGGCAGGAGATTCTCCCCTCGCTAAAGGAGGTAGATCACTGCTACCTGGACGAAAAGCTCAACGCCCTCCCTCAACAATACAACAGCATCCTAGCGTTAGCCAAAGAGAAGAGGGACAGGATCCAGCAGGCTATCCTAGAGAGAAAGGACTACGACTGCTTCTTCAATGTCACTTGTAGAGCATTGGAGGAGCTTCAGGAGCAGTTAGACGGTTTAGCGAAACGGACAGTCAGTATTCAAGAACAGGAAGTTGTTCATCTCCGTCATGACCATGGAGATCTGTCTGAAAGCCTGTCTCAGCTCAGCCCTGCGGTGAGAGAGCTGAGGAGGAAGACTGAGGGGTTTCTCAGCAGGGGCCAGCGATGCCATGCTGAGGAGACAGAACAGCTGGTTAACCTTCATGACAATCTGAAGAGGACCATTGACCAGAGACTGAAACATCTTGACGACTCATTGAAAACATTGGCAGAGTATAATGCAACATCAGCAAAACTAGACTCTGAGTTGAAGTCAGTGAAAGAGCAGTTCACTAGAATGAAGTCAGACTCAGACACCACATTAGGTGGCACAGAGAGACTGACGAGTCTTTACACACTGCTGGAAGATCTGGAAAGGATGGGCTCTCACCTGGAGAGACTCACCCAACATACAGAAGACCTGGGATTGAACTGTGATCCTGCCGCCATCCAGGCCTCCAGAGAGATAGTGGCCTCGCATCAAAAAGAGCTGCAGTCCGTAAGGTCGGAAGTAAAAGATTGTGTTACAGAATGTGAAAACTGTCTCAAGAAGGACAAAGAAGTTGAGAAAGAGACTGGGCGGACATCAGATTGGCTGAAGAGTCTGCGGAAGAAGCTTGGGGAACCATTGTCCCTTCCAGAGGTGAAAGTTGAGATGGTAGAGGAGGAGGTCAGGAGACTGAAGGTGGTAGAGGAAGAGGTGCAGTCCAGAATGAGGGTAGCAGATGCCATGGGCAGCAGGGAGAAGCAGAGATACAGCAGTAGAAATGAGGCCTGCCCTGCCAATGTGGAGGCTAACCTAGAGGAGTTGGCTAAACTGAGGGCTGACGTCCAACAAGCACTTAGAACCAAGCAGGTAAATATACTATACTATTGTGTAATGTATGTGTACACACTGGATCTAAAGATAATGTTTAAAAATGAGCATAAGATATCAAATCTAGTTTTTTTACGATGTTGTAAATCATAACTGTTGGCTGAAGTAGCTGAAAAGGGAGCCTTGTTTTTAATTAAAACTAGTCTATCATTGATGATCTGACTCATCTGTAATAACTTCTCCCCATGTTATCAATATTAACAGGCTTTGTCTGAAAGGACATTCATAACAGACCAGTTAAATTCATATTGTCATGATCTCGCGATAAGTAGTTCAGTTATTTATCTGAGTAGTCTCATGATGATTTAATCTGTCCTCCTAGTGAATTACTTATCCTGGATACAATCATCCCCTGATAACTGATTCAATCATTCTTAAAACATTCTCTCATGAATTAGCACTGAGTGAGTGGTTGCTATTCATTATCCTCTTGACCTTTGGCATACAGTAAGCACTTTTTAACTGGGAATTTTGTGTGGACTGTAGCTGAGCCTGGATCAGACTCTGTCCCTGGTCCAGAGGCACCAATCCACCCAGCAGTCAGCCCGCAAGTGGCTTGACGAAGCTGGGGCTTTTCTCCAGAGAACCACCCTGGGAATAGAGCTGGAGAACCAGACAGAGAGTCTCAGGGAGCTGGAGGAGATCTCAGCCCAGGAACCGGCCTTCATGGCTAAACTAGATGAGCTGGAGACCCTGGGTGCTCAGCTTGATGGTCTGGTGGGACTGGGAGTGACGAAGGAGATGAAAGAAAGTGAAAGAAAGAAAGAAGGTGTGGAGGTAATGCGACAGAAGGGGTCAGAGGTCAAAGAGCAGCTGAAGGGTTACCGGGAGGATCTGCAGAGGTAAGGTCTCACATGGTGTGAGTGTGCGGTCCGTGCACGTGTTACAGAATCTAACTGCTCTAAAATGAATGTGTCATCTGTAGCTGTGCTGCTCAGTGGAGCTCCTTCCAGACGGAGAGAGAGGAGCTGATTGGACAGATGAATGAAACAGGAAGTATGATGACTGCGTTCCCCTCGGCGAAGGCAGCCAATAGCCAGGAGGCTGAGGACAAACTCCAGAGTTACAAGGTAAGCTATGACTGTTTGACTTATAATCAATGTTTTCTTTCACTGAATTTCTGTCATTTCTGTTGTAAATTTGTGGAAGTTCTGACCTATGATTGATTCTGCTCTCTCTCTCTCTCTATCTATCTCTCTCTCTCTCTCTCTCTCTCTCTCTCTCTCTCTCTCTCTCTCTCTCTCTCTCTCTCTCTTTTCTCTCTCTCTTCTCTTCTTGCAACTTAAACTTCCCTCTCTCTGTCTCTCTCGTCTCATCTCTCTAGTCTCTAGTGATTCTGATTGATGGGTGTGAACCCACCCTTAATGGCCTGAAAGAGAAGGCCACAGATTTGGCTCTGGTTGGGTCTGAGTCCAGCAAAGCTGCTATTGGACACTCTGTGTCATCTTTATGGCAACGTTGGACCCGCCTGCGCAGCGTGGCGCGAGCCCAGAAGAGAGCGCTGGAGGACACAGCTCAGGATTGGAGGAGCTTCAGGGAGAAGGTAGGAGATCTGTATATATCAACATACAGTATGTGTATATTAGCTTGGGAAAATGTAGTTATTGTAGATTCACATACTGTATGTAGTATTCCAGCAGGCACATTGGCAATTTGAACACTTTAGGCTACCTGTGGTTTTCAGCAGCTAACAGCTTCAGTCCACATATTTTCAAATACATTCCATAGAACAGTGCTCCCCTTGTTGATACTTTTGAGGAGTGGGTTGAGGCTCAGCCTTTATGCCTCTGAGATCAGTAGTTACTCTACGAATTCGTACTGCTGTTGATTTAGGTCACTTCTGTTGGATGTTAGCTCAGATACAGCCACTACTCAGTGGGTGTACACTGATGTAATTCTAGGCATCAGGCCAGCGATGAGCTCCCGCCAAAGCCTTCCATCCACTTCCAACTCACAAGGGCTCCCACAAAGCGCTACTCCTTAACAGGAAATGATGTCATCAGATAGGAAATGCTCACATCCTTTGATGTGACGTGTTCTTGTTGCCTGGGGCCTTTCTTTGGGGCCATTGTTCAACTGGACATGACATCACCGTTATAAATGACTGGGTCAGTTTCCTGTGGCTGGTTCTATGCACCACAACAGGAAGAACAAGGACAACACAAAAGGACTTAAAGAAAGAATTAACTAGAAGAGTGAAGTAACCACCGAGCTCCAGAGTTTTGGTCTAACCTAATCAGTACACGGTTGTAACTTAATTAACAGTTGCTTAACTATTACCTTGGCTAACATGTCACAAAATATACATTTCTACTAAACACGTTCCTGAATTTCTATTGACGTGTTTCTGTTCAGCATGAAATATTTCTGCCTCTGTCCTCAGATGGAGAAGGTACAGTCTGTGTCAGTAGACCTCCATGCTCGTGTGCCAGACAGCACAGTGGAGAAGGCAGCCACCAGGGCGGCGCTACAGAACCTGTTGGAATACCATGACTCCTTCAGCCTGGAGGTGGAGAGAGAGCAGTCAGCCCTGGCCCTGCTGGGGCAACACACACTCAGCCTGATAGGAGAGGACCAGGAGGAAGAGGATATGAAGATGGAGAAAACTGACAAGACTAGAGAAGAGACACCCTGTCTGAAGGAGATCAGGAGTATGCTGGAGATATATGAGAGGTAAACGCGCATGACATGTGAAGGAGAACTTTAGTTCCAGACTGCAAGGGGGTAATTTTGCATTTGTGCTATGGCTAAATGTATTCTATTGGTTCCACTAAATTATCGCTACTGTGTTGACGGTGAAGGAGGTTTGAGATGAAAATCCAATTTCTATGTAATAAGACAATGAGGTATCATCTTATGTCATGTGTGTCCCCAGCCTGTTGCTGCAGGTGCGTGGTAGCAGGGCCCAGGTACAGCAAGAGCTGAGGGAGAGGGAGGAGGTGGAGAGGGAGCTAGGACTGGTGAAGGGATGGATCCAGGACACCAGGGGACTGCTACTGAGCCCTTCATCTGACCTGGACTCACTGCTGCATGAGCTAGAGGTACGAGTGTGTAGACTCACAATCACAATCACACACGCACACACACAGACCGCTTGACCTATTTAAAGACACACTTTTTTCCGTATCCAAAAAGTCTGCAGCCAGTAGTATACCTTATTGTCAATCTATTACACAGACAGCCCATGGTGAGGTCATCAGTAGGCGCCAGAGTGTGGAGAGGATGGTGGAGCTGCAACAGAACAAGTACCAGGACCTCCAGGCAGCCCTGCCCTCTGAACTGAGCATGCAGCTGGCTGAGGTGACACTCGCCCTGGGCTCCGCTGAGGACCAGGTACCCTCCCCCTCTGGAAATGTGTCGTGGCATAATAATGAGACAAATTAGAGATTCAATAGGAGATTATGGCACCCTTATAAATGTCCATGGATATTTTAACATTCTAATATCTGCCATGACTGTTCCAGGTCCAGTCGAGGGAGAGAGAGGTGCAGCAGACCAGAGATGTGAAGGAGGACTTTAGTTCCAGACTGCAGGACATTGAGGGGAAGTTGAAAACCATCTCTCTGAAGATCAGTGAGAAGGCTACAGACCTGGAGCAGGCCAAGGAGGAAACCAAGGTAATTAGCCCTCATTGAACTGGCAATACATTTTCAGATATTGAGGTTAATGATTGGTCTATAGGGGTATTAGTGAAGACTTGGAATGACAAGAGCTGCCCCCCTGCTTTCAAGAGTGACCCACTTCTGTGAGAAATATTCCAGATGGGATTCTTATACCTCCTCCCTCCACCCATCCACTTCCCCCTCTTCCTCTACCCCTCTCCCTCTAGTGTCTGTGTGAAGAGTGTGAGGGTTGTGGTCGCTCCCTGGCTGAGCTGGTTGTAGCAGTACAGGAGTTTGGGGACCAGAACCCTCTACTGTGTAAGCAGCTGGGAGACGCCCTGTCCAGACTGGCTGAGGTCCAGCGCCTGACCACACAACAGGCCCAGGAACGGGCCAACCAACTACACAAGGTCAGATGTCAATCCGTATCTGTCATCAATCTTAACTCTTCCATTAGGCAATAAGCTGTGGTAGCATGACTTCCTAACATATAGGGCGGCAGGTAGCCTTGCGGTTAAGAGAGTTGAGCCAGTAACCAAAAGGTTGCTGGTTGGAATCCCTGTGCCTACTCGGTGAAAAAACTGTCAATGTGCTCTTGAGCAAGGCACTTAACCCTGATTGCTCCTGTAAATCACTCTGGAAAAAGCATCTGCTAAACGATAAAATAAAAAAATGTATATGGCGATGACAATGATGTTCAGAGTAGAATGTTTCTCACTCGCCTCCTTCTCTCCTCTCTCCTCACCTCTCCTTTCTCATGTCCCACCCTGTGTGCTGAGCAGGCAGAGCAGCAGCTGGAGGAGTATAAGGGGATGAGGCAGTTCCTCCTGGGCTGGGCTGAGAAAGCAGAGACCCTGGTCACTGGCAACATAATCTGGAGCTCCGCCTCTCAGCTTCAGGAGCAAATCAGAGCCCACCAGGTGGGTGTCTCATTATTGAGTGACATAAAGGGCAGCCAGTCAGGTTCTTTAGTGTTGTCCATAGCCTTAGTGATGTCTGTTTAGCGCTCCTTCTATCTCTACCGCTCTGTGTTCCCATGGTGACAGGCGGTGCTGCGAGAGTGTCGTGGTCTCCATGGTGACCTGGAGGCCATGGGGGAAAGGGAAGGGCAGCTGGGGGAGGTGCTACAGACGGAGGGGTGGAGCCAGCAGGTGAAACAACTGAGCAGATGCACTGAGGAGTTGGAGCAGAGCGCAAAGACACGCCTCCAGAGCCTGCAGGATGCCGCCAAGGTAACTAACACATCTGTCATTATTTAACCAAGGTAACACACCTGTTATTAAAACTTTTGTGACTTGAATTTAACATAAATCTGAAGACTGTTATTTATCTTATCACCTAACTATGTTTAATTGTTACTTGATTAAATTAATAATGTAACAATCAACTCATTAGGATCTGGGGCACCATGAGAGCAGTTCTTTAAAGAGTTACCATCTCCCTATTTAATGGTCTTTACCTATCGCATCTATAAACAGTCAACTCATTAGGATCTGGGGCACCATGAGAGAGGTTCTTTAAAGAGTTACCATCTCCCTATTTAATGGTCTTTACCTATCACATCTATAAACAGTCAACTCATTAGGATCTGGGGCACCATGAGAGCAGTTCTTTAAAGAGTTACCATCTCCCTATTTAATGGTCTTTACCTATCACATCTATAAACAGTCAACTCATTAGGATCTGGGGCACCATGAGAGAGGTTCTTTAAAGAGTTACCATCTCCCTATTTAATGGTCTTTACCTATCACATCTATAAACAGTCAACTCATTAGGATCTGGGGCACCATGAGTCAGCAGGTTCTTTAAAACAGAGTTTTAATCCATCTCAAAAAAACACAACTTTCATTTAATGGTCTTTACCTCTGATCACATCTATAAACAGTCAACTCATTAGGATCTGGGGCACCATGAGAGAAGGTTCTTTAAATGGGGAGTTACCATCTCCATCTATTTAATGGTCTTTACCTATCACATCTATAAACAGTCAACTCATTAGGATCTGGGGCACCATGAGAGAGGTTCTTTAAAGAGTTACCATCTCCCTATTTAATGGTCTTTACCTATCACATCTATAAACAGTCAACTCATTAGGATCTGGGGCACCATGAGAGCAGTTCTTTAAAGAGTTACCATCTCCCTATTTAATGGTCTTTACCTATCGCATCTATAAACAGTCAACTCATTTGGATTTGGGGCACCATGAGAGAGGTTCTTTAAAGAGTTACCATCTCCCTATTTAATGGTCTTTACCTATCGCATCTATAAACAGTCAACTCATTAGGATCTGGGGCACCATGAGAGAGGTTCTTTAAAGAGTTACCATCTCCCTATTTAATGGTCTTTACCTATCACATCTATAAACAGTCAACTCATTAGGATCTGGGGCACCATGAGAGAGGTTCTTTAAAGAGTTACCATCTCCCTATTTAATGGTCTTTACCTATCACATCTATAAACAGTCAACTCATTAGGATCTGGGGCACCATGAGAGCAGTTCTTTAAAGAGTTACCATCTCCCTATTTAATGGTCTTTACCTATCACATCTATAAACAGTCAACTCATTAGGATCTGGGGCACCATGAGAGAGGTTCTTTAAAGAGTTACCATCTCCCTATTTAATGGTCTTTACCTATCACATCTATAAACAGTCAACTCATTAGGATCTGGGGCACCATGAGAGCAGTTCTTTAAAGAGTTACCATCTCCCTATTTAATGGTCTTTACCTATCGCATCTATAAACAGTCAACTCATTTGGATCTGGGGCACCATGAGAGAGGTTCTTTAAAGAGTTACCATCTCCCTATTTAATGGTCTTTACCTATCGCATCTATAAACAGTCAACTCATTAGGATCTGGGGCACCATGAGAGAGGTTCTTTAAAGAGTTACCATCTCCTATTTAAAGGTCTTTACCTATCGCATCTATAAACAGTCAACTCATTAGGATCTGGGGCACCATGAGAGCGGTTCTTTAAAGAGTTACCATCTCCCTATTTAATGGTCTTTACCTATCGCATCTATAAACAGTCAACTCATTAGGATCTGGGGCACCATGAGAGAGGTTCTTTAAAGAGTTACCATCTCCCTATTTAATGGTCTTTACCTATCGCATCTATAAACAGTCAACTCATTAGGATCTGGGGCACCATGAGAGAGGTTCTTTAAAGAGTTACCATCTCCCTATTTAATGGTCTTTACCTATCGCATCTATAAACAGTCAACTCATTAGGATCTGGGGCACCATGAGAGAGGTTCTTTAAAGAGTTACCATCTCCCTATTTAATGGTCTTTGCCTATTGCATCTATAAACAGTCAACTCATTAGGATTTGGGGCACCATGAGAGCAGTTCTTTAAAGAGTTACCATCTCCCTATTTAATGGTCTTTGCCTATTGCATCTATAAACAGTCAACTCATTAGGATTTGGGGCACCATGAGAGAGGTTCTTTAAAGAGTTACCATCTCCCTATTTAAAGGTCTTTATCTATCGCATCTATAAAAAGTCAATTTATTAATCATTAATTAAACCTCGTATCATATCATCATTCTGAACAGTCGTAACCTCCTTGCATCTGCAATAACCCAAGCCTTATTTATGATTCAGTACTACACAAATTGGTTGAATTATTTATTTACTAGCTAATTAAATGGTAACACAGGATAAACATACACACTGGTGAGGTCCTGGATGGCAGGCAGCTTAGCCCCAGGGATGCACTGGGCCGTACGCACTACCCTCTGTAGTGCCTTGCGGTCGGAGGCCGAGCATTTGCCGTACCAGGCAGTGACGCAACCAGCTACAACATGCTCTCGATGTTTTAGTAGCTGTAGAACCTTATGAGGATCTCAGGACCCATGCCAAATCTTTTTAGTTTCCTGAGGGGGAATAGGCTTTGTCGTGCCCTCTTCACAACTGTCTTGGTGTGTTTGGACAATTCTAGTTTGTTGTTGATGACCTGAAACCCCACCTCTTTAAGGAATACCTAGGATAGGATAAGTAATCCCTCTCACCCCCCCCCCCCTTAAGTTTTAGATGCACTATTGTAAAGTGACTGTTCCACTGGATGTCATAGGGTGAATGCACCAATTTGTAAGTCGCTCTGGATAAGAGCGTCTGCTAAATGACTTAAATGTAATGACTTAAATGTAAATGTTGATGTGGACACCAAGGAACTTGTAGCTCTCAACCTGCTCCACTACAGCCCGGTCGATGAGAATGGGGGCATGCTCAGTCCTCCTTTTCCTGTAGTCCACAATCATCTCCTTAGTCTTGGTTAGGATGTTATTCTGGCACCCCCCGGGCAGGTCTCTGACCTCCTCCCTATAGGCTGTCTCGTTGTTGTCGGTGATCAGGCCTACCACTGTTGTGCTGTCTGCAAACTTAATGATGGTGTTGGAGTTGTGCCTGGCCATGCAGTCGTGGGTGAACAGGAGTACAGGAGGGGACATGTTGAAAATGTCAGTGAAGACACCTGCCAGTTGGTCAGCGCATGCCAGGAGCACACGTCCTGGTAATCCGTCTGGCCCCGCAGCCTTGTGAATGTTGGCCTGTTTAAAGGTCTTACTCACATCGACTACGGGGAGCATGATCACACCGCCGTCCAGAACAGCTGATGCTCTCTTGCATGCCTCAGTGTTGCTTGCCTCGAAGCAAGTATAGAAGTGATTTAGCTCGTCTGGTAGGCTCGTGTCACTGGGCAGCTTGCAGCTGTGCTTCCCTTTGTAGTCTTTAATAGTTTGCAAGCCCTGCCACATAAGACGAGTGTCGGAGCCGGTGTAGTATGATTCAATCTAAGTGTTCTATAGATCGTCTTTGACCATTCCCCACGTTCCATGTTAGAAATATTGTTCCAGTATTCGCTTTTGAACGTGTTAGAGTTTTGGTGGGAAAAATGATCTTGAAACAAAGGACATTCCCTTGGTGAATATTGGAGAGGGAGGGCTGAATCTTCTTTGCTTGATTTACAACAAGAAGTGAGTTGTTAATCCCATCTATTTCTTTCCTCTCCCCTCTGCGGGTGAGAGGGGTCTGAGTGAAGTTATTCATTACAAACCTGATCTGACCTATTTGTATTCTCGTGGACAGTCATGTCAAAATCTACACAAAAAAAAAACAATAAAGCCTGTCACCTTTTTATAACCTCACAACATACCTGTCATTATTACTAACAAAATCTGTCCTAATAGCACCCCCTTTTTACAACCTGGTAACATGCCTCAGTGGTGTAGAGTTTTTGCCCATCAGTTAACCCACCTTTTGTGGAAAAATGAATGTAAAGTATAGGGAGTGTACTTTTTTCAACACAACCGGTGATCAGAATTCATTATCCTGATTATCCTGTAATTATACACCATTATGTTGTGCAACATTCTGCCAGTCCTTATCCATGATTTTAATGCTGCGTCTCATCACAGTCAAGGAAAGTAATTCAAAGATAACTTATACTAAACAAAAATATAAACGCAAAATGCAACAATTTCAACGATTTCAGCGGGTGCCAGGCCCACCCAATCAGAATGAGTTTTTCCCCAGAAAGAGCTTTATTACAGACAGAAATACTTCTCAGTTTCATCAGCTGTCTAGGTGGCTGGTCTCAGATGATCCTAGCGGGTGAAGAAGCTGGATGTGGAGGTCCTAGGTTGGCGTGTTTACACGTGCGGTTGTGAGGTCGGTTAGATGTACTGCCAAATTCTCTAAAATGACGTTGGAGGCAGCTTATGGTAGAGAAATTAACATTCAATACTCTGGCAACAGTTATGGTGGACGTTCCTGCAGCCAGCATGACAATTGCACGCTCCCTCAAAACTTGAGACATCTTTTGCATTGTGTTGTGTGACAAAACTGCACATTTTAGAATGGCCTTTTATTGTCCCCAACACAAGGTGCACCTGTGTAATGATCATGCTGTTAAATCAGCTTCTTGATACGCCACACCTGTCAGGTGGATGGATTATCTTGGCAAAAGGAGAAATTCTGACTAACAGGGATGTAAACAAATGTGTTCACATAATTTGAGATACATAAGCTTTTTTTGCATATGGAATATTTCTGGGATCTTTTATTTCAGCTCATGAAACATGGGACCAACACTTGACATGTTGCCTTTATATTTTTGTTCAGTATAGTATGTGGGTACTTACTCTATTAAGTTAATGGCAACATCACACAAACCCAGACTCTGGTGTTGTACCTTGATTCAGACCTGGGTACGTTCCTGTGTCCAACAAACCAGGAAGCCCCAGTTAAACCAGTTGCAAACAGGAATCCAGGAAATGACAGAAACAATGCAGTTAAGAATGCGGCTGTTACTAGAGCGTTTATTGACACCACACTTCCATCTTGTGGTCATTACCAGTCCCTACACTAGTCTTTCCACCAGCCGTAAGCCTAGAAGGCTGGTACGCGAGGCTAACTGCATCAGAACTGCATCAGCACTACAGACTCTATAGGCCTAGGTTGCTGTAATCTTTTAATCTGTCTTGACTGCCCTGCAGTAGCTCCCTCGATTGAAGTCTGTTTCTAATAATCACTTATGGCATTGTGAGATTTAGTTAGGGGGGGGGGGGTTCAGTAAATATTATGGAACTATGGAACTGGAACTGTCTTATCTGTGTGTCTCCCATCAGGACATGGTTCATCTGGAGGCTGAGGTGAAGACCCTGCATGACTCTCTGGACCAGGCCCAGCTCACACTCACCTCTCCTGACCTAGCACGACTCAGCCTCAGGGAGCAGCTCACGCACAGACAGGTAAACACTTATGGAGATAGATCACTGCCATAATATGTCACAATGGTGTGCTTCCACCCACCGGACTTGACCACCCACTCAGACTGGTATTAAAACCCACAACACAGGTAACCACCCACATACTAGAGACAGATACTGAGGAACACTGGAACAGCATTGTACTACAAAATATATACATTATTCCCTTTAAACATTCCTGTTCGTCCTGTCCACCCAGCGTCTGTTGGTGGAGATGGAGGCCTTCAAGCAGCAGGTGCAGGCGGTACAGCTGTGTCAGAGCGCCCTCCGGCTGCCGGAGGAGGTAGTGGCCAGCCTGTCCATCTGCAGAACAGCCCAGAGCCTGCAGCAGGAGGCCAGCCAGCTGCAGCACACCACAATCCAACAGTGCAACATCCTACAGGTAGGGGTCGACACCCACAGCATCATATCAAATGATACATTTGAAGATATAGTCATCGTAAAGCTGAGAAAGCTGCGTGGGACTGCTGGGCAAAGTGAGTAACAGCAGTCATTCAGCTGTAAGACATGCCGCAAGTGCTGTTATAGGGCAGGGCACAACAACTGTTTCTGTGTGACAAGATGTCTCGCTAAAACAGACAAATGGCAAAAGGATCAGGTGTGTGATGTACATTCTCTTTTCTGTGTGCTCATCTCAGGATTCTTCTTAAAGACGCAGTCTGGGATCTTACAAATTTGTAACAAATCATACAAAATGGATGAGGTCATTCTTGGGGATCCGTTTTGGCTTGTGAGCACATTTTCTAAAAGTACTGTCTGAAATGATACAAAACCTTTGGAGCATCACTTTAACTTAGTGGTTCAGGGCTGATTTGGTTGTTAAGCTGGTTTTGGTAAAGATTAGGTCTGGGAGGGATGAGCTGACCTCGAATGGGCTGTTAAAAGGTCAAAGGCAGGGTAACCAACTAAACAATCTTTAACATACTCTCTGTGCAAGGGTGCTTGTTGTAATAAACCCCAAAGAAACAAACAATTATGCCATTACTGTGTAACTATCATTTCACTATACTTTCTTAGTAAATACCTGATTTTAGTTGGAGTTGACCCCAACTTGCTTTGGACTCTCTTTCCCAGGAGGCCGTGGTGCAGTATGAGCAGTATGAGCAGGAAGTGAGGAACCTCCAGAGGCTGATAGAGGAAGCTCACCGCATCATACAGGACCGACCCGTTTCAACCAGTAACATACATGAACTACAGGCCCAGATACACCACCATGAGGTGAGAGATATAGATATATTGTATATGTACACACACACACACACACGCCTACACACACTCACACATACACGCGCGCACACACAACACACACACAAACAGTGAGTTCCAGGTCAAGCATCATAAGACTCCCGTCTTCTCCTGACTGAGGAAAGAAAACACTATCTTTGTTCACTGGGTTTATATCCATTATGACATAACAGGAACACACTCTGTCTTCAACTCTGCACTAAATACGTCTTATTATTAGACGTATTTGACTAAACAGGATATTGTTTTTCTAAATTGACTCTTCAGTTTCACTTTCATGATTCTCTCAGATGTCTTGAAGCTCAGTTGGGTCATGGCTGCAATTTAGTCTATTTTATCTCTCTAAAGATTGGCATGATGTATTTTATCACTCTAAAGATGGACATGATGTCTACACTAAAGTTGTATCTCTACTGAAGATCTATGATTGTGTCATACAGCATATTCTATTTTTTATTCACCCCAATGAACTTTCAATCATAGCCTGGTCCCAGATCTGTTTGGGCTGTTTTGCCAACTCCCAATGACCATTCAGAGTTGGCAAGACAGCAAAAACAGAATTGGTACCAGGCACTTTCAATCATACCTATCAGGGGAAATAGTAGGCCTGTGTAGCTCATATTGTATTTAAATAAAGTGACCCACTTCAGCTTCAAAGTATGATAAGTGGAAGGAAGAGGATATTGACTCATACAGTATCTCCTGTCTGCATAGTAATCTCCCCATTCACTGTAGCTTCAACCTGCAGTGTTGGCTGGGTCCTGTCAGTCCCTACAGGGATGAATAGAATAGAATTGAATAGAAAACCACTACTGGGTTTAAAACCTGCTCATAACACTGTTACATGATGTGACAGTGGCCATTTTACATGGGCTCTGTTTCTCTCTCTCTCTCTCTCTCTCTCTCTCTCTCTCTCTCTCTCTCTCTCTCTCTCTCTCTCTCTCTCTCTCCTCTCCCCTCTCCCTCTCCCTCTCCCTCTCCCTCTCCCTCTCTCCATCACCAAAACAAATACATTCCAATCTTATCTGATTTCACCTCCACTGACGGTGACTGTGCACACAGAGAAGGATACATTCTGCAAATGGATGAGATTCTGATTTGACATACTGTAGCTACACCCGACTGCAGTATCAGATGGCACATTTCAAGCCTTGTGCTTTACACTGCAGTTTGCAGACTTTGCTGAGTGTGTGTTTGATCCTTCCTGCAGAGCGAGAGAGACACACATGCATTGCGGGCACACACACACACACACACACACACACACACACACACACACACACACACACACACACACACACACACACACACACACACACACACACACACACACACACACACACACACACACACACACACACACACACACACACACACACACACACACACACACACACACATTTTGGGGAGGGAGATGAAGACACACATACACACAGATTCTTGTGTGCTGGTATTTGACCACAGCTGCAGTCTTATTCAGTGTGCTGTAGTTGTTTGGCTTGGTTGAGTGTTGGCTGACTTCAACAAAAAGGGATACCTAGTCAGTTGTACAACTGAATGCATTCAACTGAAATGTGAATCAGAGAGGTGCGGGGGGCTGCCATAATCGACATCCACGTCTTCGGCGCCCGGGGAACAGAGCATTTAACTGCCTTGCTCAAGGGCAGAACGACCTATTTTTACCTTGTCAGCTCGGGGACTCGATCCAGCAACCTGGCCCAGCGCTCTAACCACTAGGCTGCCTGCCGCCCCTGAGCTGATAGCTGCAGTTCTACTGCCTCACCTCAGTCTGATTATCAGTGCATCCACCATCTGGGAGAGAAAAAGCGAGGGAGTGGAGGGAGGGACGGAGAGGAGGGAGGGAGAGAGGGACGGAGAGGAGGGAGGGAGAGAGGGACGGAGAGGAGGAGCCTGAACTCACTGCCCATAGTGGGTCAGTAATCTGACACCCGCTCTGTAATTCTTTCACCCTCCTCCCTCCACCCTCTCTTTTGCCGGCTCTCTTTTGTTGTCAGGAATTCTTCTTTAGGATTGGAGGAGGGAGGGGTAGCTGTGATCTCACTTCCTGTCTCTCAACCCTTTGTGTGTGTGTGAGAGAGTGGAGGAGAGATTTGCACTGCTTCAGTTAGCTCTCTCTCTTCCTCTCTCTCTCTTTCTCTCTCTCTCGTTCTCTATCGCTCTCTCTCTCTCTACCAAACCCTCTGTCTATCGAGCTTACCACTGTGCCTCACCCGCCTCTGCGCTGCTCTGATTGGCTTAGAGGACCCAGAGAGTGTGTGTATGTGTGTCACAGGGACAGAGCCAGTGCTATTCTCGCTCTCATACACACAGCAAGATCGAGAGAGGGGAGACAGAGAAGAGAAATGCGCTAGCTCCACTTATTCTTCACCCACCGGTGCTTTTCTCTGCACTGCATCCAACGCTGAACCAACCTACCCCCCTTTCTAGGAGCCTATTTAGTCAGTCCTATTGATTTTCTTATTGTGGGCTGAACCACGAAGTGTTGATCCCGGGGGTGTTTTGACCGGTGGTTGGGATGTTTTGACAGGAGCTAGCCCTGAAGATCCGAGGCTACCAGGAGCAGATAGCATCCCTGAACTCCAAGTGTAAGATGCTGACGGTGAAGGCCAAGCACGCCACCATGCTGCTGACGGTCAGTGAGGTGGAGGGGTTGTCTGACGGCATGGACGAGCTCAGCGACGAGGAGCTGCCCACCAAACAACCGCCGGCACATCCCTCCGTCGTCATGGTGAGGGACTGGGGTTTGAAAATGACCCCCTGTGTCTGTATCCCCTTATGTGTCTCGCTCCCCTCTGTCTCTGCAGGTAGTTTCTGTTTACTCTGGGTCTGTCTGTTTGTCTCTCAGTATAAGTAGATCTGTCTCTTTCTGTGTGTTGTATTGGTATGTTTAGGCCTAATCTAGGGGCAGTCTTTTTGTGTTCTGTCTGTCTCTCTGCAGTGTATATACTGTATATCTGCTACTGCACCTTGCTGTCTCTGCTGACATGGTATCTACCTCAGTATAGTCTTTCTATTCTCATCTGTCCCTGTATTCCACTCTCTCTCTTTTTTCCCTGTCTCGTTCTTTCTATTTGAAGTCCTAAATCAGTTTCCCCCTGCTGGTGTCTGTTGCTGTTTGTGCTGGTGTCTCAACAGGCCAGGAAACAGGATGTGTGTGTGTGTGTGTGTGTGTGTGTGTGTGTGTGTGTGTGTGTGTGTGTGTGTGTGTGTGTGTGTGTGTGTGTGTGTGTGTGTGTGTGTGTGTGTGTGTGTGTGTGTGTGTGTGTGTGTGTGTGTGTGTGTGTGTGTGTGTGTGTGTGTGTGTGTGACTATGCTTGCATGTACTAATTGGGTATACACAGTCAATCATGCATTGTCACACGATGAGGACACTAACATCACTGTTAAGTTTATGGTTCCCACACAGTGTAGTATCCAGCAGCGGGACATTGCCTGGTGTTGCATCATGGGGCCCGGGAAAGGCCTGAAAATGACTTTTGACAGGGTCCAACTCTGTCAGCCAAGTTCCACTATAACCGCCAAAAACAGCCCAATAGGGCTCGGCTCGCATTTCAGGTTTGCTCTCTACTGAGGCAGGCAGACAGGGAGGGAGACAACTGTGCTGCTATTCTCTACTGTAGGGCCAGCTGTAGCTCACTCCCCCAGTCTAACTGTCTGTTGTTAACTCTATACTGGCTGCACTGGCCTCTCTCATGTAGAATATAGAGCCAGGGTTTAGATGTTTCAAAGAGAAAATGTCATTTGTTGTTAGTTGTTATGTTGCAGAATGTGCTGTCGCTGTACTTTCTGTGTGTGTACTGCTTAAAAGACAGAAAGACATTGAGGTATAAGCCTGCAACAATGTATATTTAGCCTGGTGTGAGTGTACGCGCAGGAGTTTTATTTCCTAGCATTGGCCATTCCATTCCCCTGATACATCCTGTAAAACGCCTTGTGGGTCATCCATTGCAATTGCTTTCCAGCTTCACTAAGGGTTTCTTTGTCTAGCTGCAGATAGCTACAGTACAGTACAGTAGCCGACGCTATATTCCTGTGCTTTTAGTGCTTCTGTAAGGCTTGGGGTTGTGTTCTATCAATACTTGTAATGTGATCTCATTGAGACACTATTTGATTACCTCCTGTCTAATTAATCAGTAGTGTGCTTACTCTGCTAAGTCCACCCTTCACTCTTATTCATTATGCTTATGTTGTCTCTTTCCTCTTTCTCTCCCTTTCTCTCCCTTTCTCTCCCTTTCTCTCCATTTCACTCCCTCTTTCTTTTTTTGACTTTGTGTATTTATTCCTGTGCTCTCTCTCCCTTCTCATCCTCCTCTTTCTTGTCTCTCTTTCTCTGTCTTTTCTCTCTTTCTTTCTGGCCCCTCTCTCTATATTTCTCGCTGTCTATTTCTCCATATGGTTGTGTGTGTGTGTGGTCAGATGACAGCAGGCCGCTGTCACACACTCCTCTCCCCCGTAACAGAGGAGTCAGGGGAGGAGGGCACCAACAGCGAGGTCTCCTCTCCCGCGTGCCGCTCCCCCTCACCAGGGGCTAACGCTGACACTCCCCTTAACCAGGTACTGCACCCCCCAACTGCCTCCCACTCATTCACCTGCCCCTGCTACTACTATCCCAACGACCCCTAACTACCTTCATCCTACCCCTCACTGTGCCTCCTATAAAGTACATGTGCTGTGTACCTATAACGCTTATCTGTCCCAACAGCGCTCTCTGAGACTGCAGGCATGGCCATCTTTACCACTCCCGAGTAGACCGATTCCCTTGTTTCTCTATAAGCAGGGTTGTTGGTGAATTGCAATTGGTCATTCATTGTCTCAAAGCTTCACAACAGTTGTATGGCTTTAGAAGTGGAAATACTAAATGTCAATCAGAGTTTAGTCTTCGATGCTGTACTAGTACCATTTACTAGGAAGTTGTACATGTAGAAGCTGCACTTAAAAAACACCCAGTGCAGATATCCTCTAAATATTTGGGTGTAGAATCTTAGGCTTACTATGGTTATAATGGCTTCCAGCATCTGGCTGGCATATGGCTAACTACATTAGGAGACATCAACGCAATTACAGGGTTTGTGCTCAGGCTAGAATGAAAGGGGGCCGGTGCGAAGGCAAAGAAATATCAATGGAGTTCAATATCTACAGTACCAGTCAAAAGTTTGGACACACCTACTCCTTCCAGGGTTTTTTTATTTGTACTATTTTCCACATTGCAGAAGATAGCCCTATTTGGTAAAATACCAAGTCCATATTATGGCAAGAACAGCTCAAATAAGCAAAGAGAAACAACAGTCCATAATTACTTTAAGACATGAAGGTCAGTCAATCCAGAACATTTCAAGAACTTTGAACGTTTCTTCAGGTGCAGTCGCAGAACCATTAAGCGCTATGATGAAACTGGCTATCGTGAGGACCGCCACAGGAAAGGAAGACCCAGAGTTCATTGGAGTTAACTGCATCTCAGATTGCAGACGAAATAAGAGTTCAAGTAACTGACATCTCAACATCAACTGTTCAGAGGAGACTGCGTGAATCAGGCCTTCATGGTCGAATTGCTACAAAGAAACCACTACTAAAGGACACCGATAATAAGAGACTTACTGGGCCAAGAAACATGAGCAATGGACATTAGACTGGTGGAAATCTGTCCTTTGGTCTGATGAGTCCAAATGTGAGATTTTTGGTTCCAACCGCCATGTCTTTGTGAGATGCAGAGTAGGTAATCGGAGGATCTCCGCATGTGTGGTTCCCACTGTGGAGTGGGAGGAGGAGGTGTGGGGGTGCTTTGATGGTGACACTGTCTGTGATTTATTTAGAATTCAAGGCACACTTAAACAGCATTCAGCAGCGATACGCCATCCCTTCTGGTTTGCGCTGAGTGGGACTATCATTTGTCTTTCAACAGGACAATGACCTAACACACCTCCGTGTAAGGGCTATTTGGCCAAGAAGGTGAGTGATGGAGTGCTGCATCAGATGACCTGGCCTCCACAATCACCCAACCTAAACCAATTGAGATGGTTTGGGATGAGTTGGACTCCAGAGTGAATGAAAAGCAGCTAACAAGTGCTCAGCATATGTGGGAACTCCTTCAAGACTGTTGGAAAAGCATTCTTCATGAAACTGGTTGAGAGAAGGCCAAGAGTGTGCAAAGCTGTCATCAAGGCAAAGAGTGGCTACTTTGAAGAATCTAAAATATATTTGATTTGTTTAACACTTTTTTGGTTACTACAATATTCCGTAAGTGTTATTTCATAGTTTTGATGTCTTCACTATTATTCTACAATGTAGAAAATAGTACAAATAAAGAAAAACCCTTGAATGAGTAGGTGTGTCCAAACTTTTGACTGGTACTGTATATCGCACTAAAAATCATGAAAGGAATAACCGAAGGAGGCCGATATGCAAAAATTGACAGTTTAAATGTATTTAATTAAAGCTCGAAAGAATACAAAGGGTCAAAGGGCAAGGCGCTATGCAAAAATGTAACAACAACTCACACTCTGATCTGTTGTGTATTATAGGGCCGGGCCCCTCTGAGTCGGGCCCCTCTACAGGAGCTGTATGACCCCTCTCTAGAGTCCAATGCCAACCTGGATGACCTGCAGCGCTCCTGGGAAACACTAAAAAATGTGGTACGTCAGCTCAACAGCTATCCACTAACATAAACAAACCGTTACAGTATAAACACTGACCTGTCTCTTCTCTGAGTTATTTTTAGACCTATTTAACTATCCAGTTGTTAAAATGAATGAATGAAATAATGACTGTATGTCTCCCTCTCCTTCTCTCCTCCTCTCCTCCTCTCTCGCTCTCTTCCTCTTTTTTCTTCCCTCTCTCACCCTCTCTCTCCTCCTCTCTCCTCCTCTCTCTCCTCCTCTCTCTCCTCCCCTCTCTCTCCTTCTCCTTCTCTCCCTCTCTCTCCTCCCCTACTCTCTCGCCCCTACTCTCTCTCCCTCTCTCTCTCCTTCCTTCCCTCTCCCTATATAGATCAGTGAGAAGCAGAAGACTCTGTATGAGGCTTTGGAGCGCCAGCAGCACTACCAGGAGTCCCTCCAGTCAATCTCCACCAAGATGGAGTCTATAGAGGGAGCTCTCAATGAGGGCCTAGAGTCCCGCAAGAGCCCTGAGAGCCAGATGGCTGCACACCAGGTGAGAGAGATAGGGAGAGCGATAGACAGAAAGAGGAAGAGGGATGGGGACTTTAGGAAAGGAGAGAAAGTGTTGAGGCGGAAATTCAGAAAAGGACAGAGATACAGAAAAGAAAAGAGGGGGAGAGGGGGATGTAAAAGCAGAAAGGGAGAGAAATTTAGATTTTATTTGCACTAGCCAGTGCAGGATTGGACAGACAGTACATTGCTGTTCCTTGTTGCTATGCCAACAGTACAGTAACGGCACAGTGCTTGTAGGGTTTTTACCAAATGCCAACTCACTGAACCTGAAAATGTCAATATGTCATACTCTCTCCGTAATCTCTGAACTGTTTTCCAACTACATGTTTAAATGACCTCCCCCTTCTCCCCCGTCTCCCCCAGGCCCTGATGGATGAGATCCTGATGCTACAGGATGAGATTGGGGACCTGCAGACCTGTTTCAGTGAAGAGCTGTGTGACGGCCTGGACAGTGACAGTGACCCAGGGGACCAGCTGGCCCTCCATTCCACCCTGACCGTCCTGGGAGAGAGGATGGCCACCATCCGCATGAAGGCCTCTGGGAAACGGCAGCTATTGGAGGTGGGTGAATGAATAAAGAAAGAATGGATGAATACTTAACACCATACGTACAATTCAATTGTTTTAATGTAAAGGAGTGTGGTTGCTGTAAAATAGTTGGTTGTCATAGTGACATGGGAGTTAACCAATGAATGGCTATAAAGGTAAAGATGACCCATTTCAAAGTGTTGTGGTTGTCGTGGTGCTCCCTACAGGAGCGTCTGAGTGAGCAGCTGGAGGAGCAGAGGCAGGAGCAGGCGCTGCAGCGTTACCATAGTGAGGCAGAGGAGCTCGACCATTGGTTGCTCAGCACCAAGGCCACACTAAGCTCCGCCCTTCAGCCACACCCAGAGGACATGGACATGGAGGAGCAGCTGATCGACTGCCAGGTGAGGGGCATGGCGGTGATGATGTCATAAGATAGGGACGGGAAATATGGCGGTCAGGGTTTTGGAGTTGTGTTATTGGGGGTTTCAGTGCACAGGAGCACCATACAAGGTTTGGATCCAAACGGCTCAGCCCCCTGTATTGATGCTTAAAAATAATTTCTGAGTCTCATTTTGCAGAGAATTGCATTCCCACTCATATATCTTCTCCTAGGTAGTGGTTGTATGTTACTGGGTGAAATTATGTAGGTCTGAAACTGGCTCTGACAAAAACCTGCTTTAGAAAATAAATGGATAAAGTCTGATAGAGTCCACAAGCCAAGACGCAGACATAAAGTGGTCACACTATTGCTATTGTCCCACTGAATGACCATGCTAAGTTAGATTTGGTTTTTTGTCCCTCTCCCTGTGTGGGATATTAGGATTATGGTCTGTCCCCCTGCTCTGACTTCCTCCAGCTTTGGGACGTCCCGCTGGCTCCCTGAACATTCCCCCAGTCCTCCAGGCCCTGCTTTGTCCACCTCTCAAACTGTTACCATGGTGATGTCACCCCCACTCACACTGTTACCACGGTGATGCCACCCCCAGCTTTGATCAGGTTGGTGTGGTGGTGGAAGTGGAAGTTGAGCTGATCCAGAGACAGTTTTGTGTTTTGGGGTCCTAGTGGATCATTCTAGGAGTGTGGTAAACAAAGTTGATCCTAGATTAGTGGTATGGACCAACCTCTCCCTGAAGCACGGATCTGTTAGTGCCCACTATAGGAAACAAACACATTTTTGAACTGCTGGTTTAGTAAGTTCATTTACTGACCGGTATTGCCTCAAAACATAAAACGGGTGACCCTGAGTGGTTTAGATTAACTCTATGGGAACAGGCTCCTAATAATAACTGTACCTCAGAGGCCCAGTCCCAGGTAGTCCATCCATGAAGTGTGTGCTGAGAGCAGCTGGGAGGACTATAAGCTGATTAAGGTTTACATATGGCTCCTGTGGAGCTCAGGTCTAAGGGCTAGGCCTGTGCAGGGTCAACCCTCTGTGGGCCTACAGCCCCCTGCTGGAGTTAATGGGAGCAGGGCTGGGGGACCGGGGGGCCGGGGGGGCCGGGGCTGTAGCGTGAGGGATGGAAATGTGTGTGATATTACTTGAAAGGAGGCATGAGTGGAGGCCTTAGGGAGAGAAAGAGAAATGGATCTCCCAGAGAATGAGAGATAAGGAAAGAATAGGAGGAAAAGGAATGGAGAGAGAGAGAAATGGATCTCCCAGAGAATGAGAGATAAGGAAAGAATAGGAGGAAAAGGAATGGAGAGAGAGAGGCTAAGAGTGGGAGTTGGAGGCGGGGGAAAGAGAGAGAGAGACAGAGAGAGAGGGATATTCACATCTCCTTCTGAATGACACTGTCACAGCTCTCCTCTGAATGGAGAGGAGGTGGTGCACTGGGGAGACTATTGTGGAGGGAACCATGTCAGTAGGGAATTACCACTCCTACCACTGTGTCTCTGGGCCGCTCAGTGAAATGAGAAACATGCTTTTTTCTCTTTTATCCCTTTTCACCCATGGTCTGAACATGGAAGGGGAGGGCCTCTCATTGGAGAAGTGTTGTCGTGGAGATTTGAAGGAAGAGGTGGAAGAGGAACATGGATAGAGAGGGAGGACAGAGAACGTGGTGTGCATACAGTATGTGTACTGTATGAGGCAGGCCCAAGAAGCAGCAGCTGTAGCTCTTCTGATGGGTTCATGAAAACAGTGGCCAAGGCCTTTATGTGGAGACGAGGCCTCTGACCTTCCAGAACACGGACTGTCATTCACTGCCCTCGGCCAATAGAAACTCTTTGAGGGAGAGAACAGAGAGCTATCATTGGACGTTGATGTTCCTGAGATAGAGAAAGGGGTTGTGTCCATGTTGTTGTGGTATAGTTAGTTACAGTACTCTCAGAAAAAAGGGTTCCAAAACGGTTATTTGACTGTCCTCATGGTTGAACCCTTTCTGTTTCAAGGTAGAAGCCTTTTGGGTTCCAGATAAAACCAATTTGGGTTGCTTGTAGAACCCTCTGTAGAAAGGGTTCTACATAGAACTCAAAAGGGCTTCACCTGGAACCAAAAATGGTTCTTCAAAGGTTTCTCCTATGGGGACAGCCAAAGAACCCTTTTAGGCTCTAGATAGGACATTTTTTTGTTGTACACAAGTTTGGGGTCACTTAGAAATGTCCTTGTTTTGAAAAGAAAAGAACATTTTAGGTCCATTAAAATAACATCAAATTGATCAGAAATACAGTGTAGACATTGTTAATGTTTTAAATGACTATTGTAGCTGGAAATGGCTGATATCTACATAGGCGTACAGACGCCCATTATCAGCAACCATCACTCCTGTGTTCCAATGGCACGTTGTGTTAGCTAATCCAAGTTTATCATTTTAAAAGGCTAATTGATCATTAGAAAACCAAGATGACAAGTACATTAGAGTGTCTAGATTGAGAAACAAACACCTCACAAGTCCTCAACTGGCAGCTTCATTAAATAGTACCCGCAAAACACCAGTCTCAATGTCAACAGTGAAGAGGCGACTCCGGGATGCTGGCCTTCTAGGCAGAGTTCCTCTGTCCAGTGTCTGTGTTCTTTTGCCCATCTTAATCGTTTCTTTTTATTGGCCAGTCTGAGATATGTCTTTTTCTTTGCAACTCTGCCTAGAAGGCCAGCATCCCGGAGTCGCCTCTTCACTGTTGATGTTGAGACTGGTGTTTTGCGGGTACAATTTGTTGAAAACCGTTCAACTATTTTCTTTCTCTTTGAGTTACCGACTCACTACATTTTATGAATTGCAGTGCTAGCTAGCTGTAGTTTATGCTTTCAGTACTAGAATAATTATCTGATCATTTGATTGGGTGGAAAACATGTCAGTTCATGCTGCAAGCTCTGTTGGTGGATGTCCTCTGGAAGTTGTCATAATCACTGTGTAAGTCTATGGAAGTGGGTGAGAACCATGAGCCTCATAGGTTTTGTATTGAAGTCAATTTACCCAGAGGAGGACGGAAGCTCGCTGTCCTCCTGCTACACCATGGTGCTACCCTACAGAGTGCTGTGGTTGCTAATGTATACCTTCATTGCAAAACTGTTTTTAATCAGTTATTTGGTGACGTGAATATATTTAATATAGTTTTATCTACAAATTTGAACTTTTTTAATGTTTCACTCTGAGGAGTCTCTACTGACATTGACATATTTTAGCCCTAGCTGTATCATTTGTGTGTTCGCTATCATGTCTCAGCTTTCTTCCCTGCAACAGTGACTGCGGTCAAGTTGTGAATCAGGTTGTGGTCACTCTGGTGGTCACTCTGTTTGTTCTGGCCTTACTGTGTGCTGCTGTCCCTGCAGAACATGCTGTTTGAGATTGAGCAGAAGGTGGCCTCCCTGTCAGAGCTATCGGTCCACAGTGAGAGCCTGCTGCTGGAGGGGCGGGCGGGGACGCGCGGGGAGGCCGAGCAGCTCACCTTTAAACTCCACTCCCTTAAAGACAGCCTGGTGGAGCTGCAGAGGATGTTGCAGGACAAACAGGTCGACATCCAGGTGAGACATTACATTACATTACATTTAAGTCATTTAGCAGACGCTCTTATCCAGAGCGACTTACAAATTGGTGCATTCACCTTATAACATCCAGTGGAACAGTCACTTTACAATAGTGCATCTAAATCTTAAAGGGGGGGGGGTGACACGATGCATCGTAGTGGCATGAGTGTTGGGCTATTTTCTCAGTCTCTCTGTCTCGCTCTCTCACTTCTCTCTCTGTCCTCTTCTTTCCTCTCGCCAGCTTTCCTATCTCCGTGTCTCTTTCTTTATTTATCTCCTCTTTGTCCCTCTCATTCCCACCAATTCACATTCTTTTTTTCTTTCTCTATTTCTCACAGAGGGCTCTATTTTCACTGCGGGTATATGGGCACTGTAGCTGGTGGTGGCACGAAAGGGCAGATGAATCAATGAGTTGGAGGCTTAACCCCTCACTGGCCAATCAGAACCTGCTCCATGGCTAAATATGTGGTAGCTTCAAGTCTGTTATGTATTGTGTTGCCTTCAACTCCAATTAGAATCTTAGTCTGTTAAAGCCTAGTTTGTTAAGTTGACTACAGAAACAAAGTAATAAAATGTAGGCCTATCCCATTTTTACTAAATATGTTGACCATGTCTGCAGTCAACATTGTTCTGAGTAAGGCATGACTTCAATATGGAGATATATTGTTAAACATAGCATTCAGACTGATATAGGGGTTAGGCCTACTGTAAATTGCATTATGGCTATACTTCTAATCTAATTCTAATCAAAACGAATCAACAACTTGGTTTAGATAGGCTATGTCTAAATAGAGTGACAGGCACCATAATTACTCCCCATGGGCATATAATATTAAGGCAACTCAGACAATGCAGGGTTTTACACACATCCAAACTTTTCATAGAAGCCGGATAAAGATCCAACATAAAGAGATCCACTCACCGTTATACTGCTCCCAAATATAATGTTTAAGAAACATAATGGACCCATCTTACAGATTGTATTCACACTTCTCCAGAAATAGCAGACGGCTCCTAAATTCCATTGCATGCCAGTTGGATGTAAGCATCATAAACACAGGACGGTGAATCATTCTAATAAGTTTTTGTTTTTTAATCAAACTAAACAACAATATTTGGAAATAGCTTGGGGTCAGGAGCATGCTATCATAGAATGGACAGAATAAAAAAGAAACAACAATATTTGGAAATAGCTTGGGGTCAGGAGCATGCTATCATAGAATGGACAGAATAAAAAAGAAACAACAATATTTGGAAATAGCTTGGGGTCGGGAGCATGCTATCATAGAATGGACAGAATAAAAAAGAAACAACAATATTTGGAAATAGCTTGGGGTCGGGAGCATGCTATCATAGAATGGACAGAATAAAAAAGAAACAACAATATTTGGAAATAGCTTGGGGTCGGGAGCATGCTATCATAGAATGGACAGAATAAAAAAGAAACAACAATATTTGGAAATAGCTTGGGGTCGGGAGCATGCTATCATAGAATGGACAGAATAAAAAAGAAACAACAATATTTGGAAATAGCTTGGGGTCGGGAGCATGCTATCATAGAATGGACAGAATAAAAAAGAAACAACATTATTTGGAAATAGCTTGGGGTCGGGAGCATGCTATCATAGAATGGACAGAATAAAAAAGAAACAACAGATTGCTGTTGAACCAGCCGTAGTTTTAGCCTATAGACACGGCTAGGGTAGGGGAATGGATCCCCAGCATCATCTCAGCACTCGTTTCATGATGGGCACATGGGCGCATGTAGCTTACATGGAGTGGTTGTTATTGACGTCCAAAACGGGAGCTGGCTACAAGGATGTAGGATTACACAATACATAGATAAAATAGACATAGATAAAAGAAAGGAATGTCCGCTCACTGTTCTGCTGCTCCCAAACTTGATATTTTAATAAAGCTTTGGTGATTAAGATGTATTTCAAAGCAGTCTCACGAATCAAACTCTTTATTGATAGGCTTGGCTACTTTGCGAATCCATTGGGTAGGTCAAAAAAGCTATGTGCTTGGTTTTTAATCAAATGAAACCAAATGTTTATTAACACTAGGGTTACCGGCACAAAAAGCACATGTCCTCCCTTGTTCCATGAGCATAATGGCACTTTGTGTCATGGGCGGTTAGGTAACGCCTCCCCTCACAAAATCCACGCCTTTACCAACCTCTAAGACCTGCTTGTCGTTGGTCTTAAATCCCGGGATGCGCTGCATGAAATTGTCACTTTTGCGCTTGTTTTCAAGGACACATCTCAAATATTGCCACCCCTCCCACATCAGCACAAGCAAGCTGGTATTAGACAGGTAAATTGCTGAACCTGGCGTCTGGGGTGGAAAATGACAGAGAGACCATTTTTACATGCTGAAATCGCAAACTAACGTGCGTTTGGCAATTGCACCGCCGTAATAACAGACAAATGTAGCCCTCTCCCTCTCTCACACACAAACACAGTTGGACAATAAACCTGCCTCTCTTATGTATTGGTGTGTTGTTGTGTTTTGTTGAAGTGTGTTGCGCATCTCCATCAATAGTTGTTTTGTGGACACAAAGGCTCTGCTTCAGTCATAAAGGCCCACTGTCTCCCATGAGAACAGCAACTGCCTGTATGTCACACAAACAAAGAGCAAAGAGATGCTAACCTCCGATCCCAACCCAGAGATGCTCTGGAGTCCTCTCTCTCTGGTCGTCATGCTGACTCTAACACTGTTGTACATGGCATTCGGGCCTCTCAGTTTGCTATGGTATTGTCTTCAGTAGTAGTAGGTATGTTTACAAGCATGTCAGCACGGATCTGCATTTCAAACAGATAGTTGGAATGCACCCTTTCAATATTTATTATGAAGAAATATGTCGTCATTTTTTACCAAATAGTCTTAGAATACAATTTCCTTGAACATGCTTTTAATCTCCTAAAATAGAATTTAAAGAGTAATCCATCCCTTTTAATCTGTTAATTGGAGAGTAATCCTAGTTGGAGTATCTTTGTAATTCAATCTCACAAAACTGTGCATCAAAGTAACTGCATTTATCACCGTTTATATCCACTGTAACATCTCTCCTTTCACCCCTAACCTCTGACCTCTGCATGTGTCCCAGGGTTCATTGCAGGAGCAGGAGGACAGTGAACCAGACTCCATCCTGTCCCAGAGTCCCAACATACAGGACTGGCTGTCCCAGGCCCGCTCCACACGTACACAACAGCACCATGACAACCTACTACGACAGAAGGTAGGATATGACATAGCTCTTTCCTGTGCATGTACTATACCACTATACTGTACCATGACTCTACATATCTCCTTCCCTCTGGAGTGCGTACGGGAATAGTTGTCTTAAGTGGAGTATCTATCTGTGTTGGAGAAGTAAATGTACTGTGGAGGGTATGGAGCTGTGTGTATTCATGCTCTATTATTTTATTGTGTAGGAGCTGGAGGAGCAGCTGGCAGAGCAGAGAAGGCTACTGAAGTCTGTAGCCAGTGTAGGGGAGGAGATTCTCAGCCAACAGACCACACCCAATGGAGACAGGTACGTTTTACCGCACGCACACACACACACACACACACACACACACACACACACACACACACACACACACACACACACACACACACACACACACACACACACACACACACACACACACACACACACACACACACACACACACACACACACACACACACACACACACACACGCACACACACGCACACACACTCTCTAATTGTTTTCTCTCTCATTCTTGCACTGGTCTCTGTTTATCCCTTACTATTTCATTCACTCTCTCTAGTGAGGGAACGCCTGGTGTGTTGTTAGAGGCAGAGACCTTGACCCCTCATGACCAGATGAGACAGAGATGGGAGAATCTGAGTAAAGACCAGAGCACCAAACTCCAGCTGTCTCTTAACTCCCTGGAGCAGGAGCAGCTCAGTCCGGTAAGGATGGCTTGGATATCTATTATCTTCGTATCTACAAAATACCTTACCTGTCTGAGCACACCTGTCCACATAGCATCTAATGTTATTCAAATACCTACAGTACAAACCATATTCCAACCAAGTACAGTAACCGGTACGAAGTTATGGTGTGAGATTACGTCACTATCTGACAGTCCTGTTTCCCCTCTCCCCAGGTGCTCCACAGGTCATGTGTGTCCAGCCCAGGGGTGGTGTTCAGGAGGGAGGCGCTGGGACAAGACCCTTACTTCCCCAGGGCTCTGTTGGAGGGCTGCAGCCAGACTCTAGAGAGGCTAGCCCAAGAGGTAATACAGGTACACCGACTGGGTGTATATAACATGAGGATGGAAATAAGACAGTCAACCAGTAATATATAGATTTCCTGGATGTGTACATGAAAACATGGATTGACTGACAGAGATGGCCGCCTCGCTTCGCGTTCCTAGGAAACTATGCAGTTTTTTTTACAATAGTACCCCAGGTCATCTTAGGTTTCATTACATACAGTCGAGAAGAACTACTGAATATAAGATCAGCGTCAACTCACCATCAGAACGACCAAGAATATATTTTCCGCGACGCGGATCCTGTGTTCTGCCTTACAAACAGGTCAGGGAATTGATTCCATGCAGCGACCCCAAAAAACGATTTCGTAAAAGAGGGAAACGTAGCGGTCTTCTGGTCAGACTCCGGACACGGGCACATCGTAAACCACTCCCTAGCATTCTTCTTGCCAATGTCCAGTCTCTTGACAACAAGGTTGATGAAATCCGAGCAAGGGTAGCATTCCAAAGGGACATCAGAGACTGTAACGTTCTCTGCTTCACGGAAACATGGCTCACTGGAGAGACGCTATCCGGGGCGGTGCAGCCAACGGGTTTCTCCACGCATCGCGCCGACAGAAACAAACATCTTTCTGGTAAGAAGAGTGGCGGGGGCGTATGCCTCATGACTAACGAGACATGGTGTGATTTATAAGTCGCTCTGGATAAGAGCGTCTGCTAAATGACTTAAATGTAAATGTAATGTAATGTGTGATGAAAGAAACATACAGGAACTCAAATCCTTCTGTTCACCTGATTTAGAATTCCTCACAATCAAATGTAGACCGCATTATCTACCAAGAGAATTCTCTTCGATTATAATCACAGCCGTATATATCCCCCCCCAAGCAGACACATCGATGGCTCTGAACGAACTTTATTTAACTCTTTGCAAACTGGAAACCATTTATCCGGAGGCTGCATTCATTGTAGCTGGGGATTTTAACAAAGCTAATCTGAAAACAAGACTCCCTAAATTTTATCAGCATATCGATTGCGCAACCAGGGGTGGTAAAACCTTGGATCATTGTTACTCTAACTTCCGCGATGCATATAAGGCCCTGCCCCGCCCCCCTTTCGGAAAAGCTGACCACGACTCCATTTTGTTGATCCCTGCCTACAGACAGAAACTTAAACAAGAGGCTCCCACGCTGAGGTCTGTCCAACGCTGGTCCGACCAAGCTGACTCCACACTCCAAGACTGCTTCCATCACGTGGACTGGGACATGTTTCGTATTGCGTCAGATAAAAATATTGACGAATACGCTGATTCGGTGTGCGAGTTCATTAGAACGTGCGTTGAAGATGTCGTTCCCATAGCAACGATAAAAACATTCCCTAACCAGAAACCGTGGATTGATGGCAGCATTCGCGTGAAACTGAAAGCGCAAACCACTGCTTTTAATCAGGGCAAGGTGTCTGGTAACATGACCGAATACAAACAGTACAGCTATTCCCTCCGCAAGGCTATCAAACAAGCTAAGCGTCAGTACAGAGACAAAGTAGAATCTCAATTCAACGGTCAGACACACGAGGCATGTGGCAGGGTCTACAGTCAATCACGGACTACAAGAAGAAACCCAGCCCAGTCACGGACCAGGATGTCTTGCTCCCAGGCAGACTAAATAACTTTTTTGCCCGCTTTGAGGACAATACAGTGCCACTGACACGGCCTGCAATGAAAACATGTGGTCTCTCCTTCACTGCAGCCGAGGTGAGTAAGACATTTAAACGTGTTAACCCTCGCAAGGCTGCAGGCCCAGGCGGCATCCCCAGCCGCGCCCTCAGAGCATGCGCAGACCAGCTGGCCGGTGTGTTTACGGACATATTCAATCAATCCCTATACCAGTCTGCTGTTCCCACATGCTTCAAGAGGGCCACCATTGTTCCTGTTCCCAAGAAAGCTAAGGTAACTGAGCTAAATGACTACCGCCCCGTAGCACTCACTTCCGTCATCATGAAGTGCTTTGAGAGACTAGTCAAGGACCATATCTTCTCCACCCTACCTGACACCCTAGACCCACTCCAATTTGCTTACCGCCCAAATAGGTCCACAGACGATGCAATCTCAACCACACTGCACACTGCCCTAACCCATCTGGACAAGAGGAATACCTATGTGAGAATGCTGTTCATCGACTACAGCTCGGCATTCAACACCATAGTACCCTCCAAGCTCGTCATCAAGCTCGAGACGCTGGGTCTCGACCCCGCCCTGTGCAACTGGGTACTGGACTTCCTGACGGGCCGCCCCCAGGTGGTGAGGGTAGGCAACAACATCTCCTCCCCGCTGATCCTCAACACGGGGGCCCCACAAGGGTGCGTTCTGAGCCCTCTTCTGTACTCCCTGTTCACCCACGACTGCGTGGCCACGCACGCCTCCAACTCAATCATCAAGTTTGCGGACGACACAACAGTGGTAGGCTTGATTACCAACAACGACGAGACGGCCTACAGGGAGGAGGTAAGGGCCCTCGGAGTGTGGTGTCAGGAAAATAACCTCACACTCAACGTCAACAAAACTAAGGAGATGATTGTGGACTTCAGGAAACAGCAGAGGGAACACCCCCCTATCCACATCGATGGAACAGTAGTGGAGAGGGTAGCAAGTTTTAAGTTCCTCGGCATACACATCACAGACAAACTGAATTGGTCCACTCACACAGACAGCGTCGTGAAGAAGGCGCAGCAGCGCCTCTTCAACCTCAGGAGGCTGAAGAAATTCGGCTTGTCACCAAAAGCACTCACAAACTTCTACAGATGCACAATCGAGAGCATCCTGGCGGGCTGTATCACCGCCTGCAACTGCTCCGCCCTCAACCGTAAGGCTCTCCAGAGGGTAGTGAGGTCTGCACAACGCATCACCGGGGGTAAACTACCTGCCCTCCAGGACACATACACCACCCGATGTTACAGGAAGGCCATAAAGATCATCAAGGACATCAACCACCCGAGCCACTGCCTGTTCACCCCGCTATCATCCAGAAGGCGAGGTCAGTACAGGTGCATCAAAGCTGGGACCGAGAGACTGAAAAACAGCTTCTATCTCAAGGCCATCAGACTGTTAAACAGCCACCACTAACATTGAGTGGCTGCTGCTAACACACTGACATTGACACTGACCCAACTCCAGCCACTTTAATAATGGGAATTGATGGGAAATGATGTAAATATATCACTAGCCACTTTAAACAATGCTACCTTATATAATGTTACTTACCCTACATTATTCATCTCATATGCATACATATATACTGTACTCTATATCATCGACTGCATCCTTATGTAATACATGTATCACTAGCCACTTTAACTATGCCACTTTGTTTACTTTGTCTACATACTCATCTCATATGTTTATACTGTACTCGATACCATCTACTGTATGCTGCCCTGTACCATCACTCATTCATATATCCTTATGTACATATTCTTTATCCCCTTACACTGTGTATAAGAAAGTAGTTTTGGAATTGTTAGTTAGATTACTTGTTGGTTATTACTGCATTGTCGGAACTATAAGCACAAGCTTTTCGCTACACTCGCATTAACATCTGCTAACCATGTGTATGTGACAAATAAAATTTGATTTGATTTTGATTCAGTGAGAAGGATTATTTCTGTGATGAATTAAGCCTCTCTGGTTACATTAACGTACAGTAGCTAACTCCAGTAAATGATGTGGCTGTGCTAGCTTTAAATATGTTAGACAGTTAGCTAGTTAGTTAGTTAGTTAGTTAGCTAGCTAGTTAGTTAGTTAGTTAGTTAGTTAGTTAGTTAGTTAGTTAGTTAGTTAGTTAGTTAGTTAGTTAGTTAGTTAGTTAGTTAGTTAGTTAGTTAGTTAGTTAACGTGTAACATTAACATGACTCCAATGTTGTGCGTCCACAGCCAGAAGGCGTTGCTGACAATAAGCAGGACGTGCCCCAGGGTGTGTCGGTGCAGGAGGAGCTGTATGCGGCTGTGTCTGCTGCTTCGTCCTGGCTGGACAGTGCTGAGAACAACATCCTCTCTGGTCCTGTGCTGCTGTCAGAGGACACTGAGACACAGCTCTCTAACCTGGAGGTAACCACAGGCAGAGGCAATCAAATTCATTACAGTTCTAGTAACCAACCAGCTAATAGACTTTATGGAGCAATATTCCCCACACACATAATATGAGAACATTCAGAGAACATTCCCTCTATACTGTATTATGAACTATATTACTGGGCTTTTCCTCTGCAGGCCCTGAGTAAAGAGGTGAGGGAGGTGACAGGGGAGATGAGCAAGTGCAGGGAGCTGCTGGGAGGAGGAGGTGGAACTGCAGGAGGGAGGAGGCTGTATGGAGGGGAGGAGCAGGCCCTGATGGAAGACACTCTGGATGGGCTGCAGGAGAGGCTGGGCCTGCTGGACCAAACCCTGGAGCAACACTGTGACTGTATGAGAGACCGACTGCAGGAACACACCGGCTTCCAGGTAGCTACTGTGCATGTGTGTGTTTGTGTTTGTTTGTGCGTGTGTGTGTGTGTGTGCGTGCGTGCGATATAAAGGCATGTCTACCATTTGTCATTGTCATCATTGCTAACCTTTGACCCCCATCTCTCCTGACTCCTCTCCACCAGACGGAGCTGAGGCTGCTGTTCACAGCTCTCAGTGAGAGTAAACACCAGCTGCTGCAGAGGACGGCTGGAGCCATAGACAGGCCTGCACCCAAACAGATGGAGGTACAGTGATTGTAATAGACACATGCGCAAACACACACACACACACACACACACACACACACACACACACACACACACACACACACACACACACACACACACACACACACACACACACACACACACACACACACACACACACACACACACACACACACACACACACACACACACACACACACACACATTTAACACAGTCTTTTTTCATGAACAGACATTATCCGAGGTGGAGGATGGTCTGAGGGAGTTTGAGCAGAGAGTAGCAGAGCTCAGGAGCAGAGCAGAGGGACGACAGCCTGACCAGATCTCCAACCAGGAGCTTCTCAAACTACAGGTAACAACACAACTCTCCTAATAACACTGTCATATAACCTATGTTTAATATGTACTGCGTAATAAATGCTGTATGATTAAAACAGTCAGGGGATGAATTGTCAAAGGTTAACAGGGGGGAAGTTACTGGTTGTGCAGGGGTGGTGAGGCGGTGCTGTGAATATGGGGGGTTTTATTAACAAGAGGGGTGCCGTAAGCCCCCATCCCCCTCATATCAACCCTAACTACTGTCTGATATCTGACCCAGGATGTGTAGTGTATGTTTGATGTATTATCTGTAACCCATGTCTATAGGATGCCTACGAGGAGCTGGTGTTGATGGTAGGCTCCAGGCGTAGCAGTTTGAACCACAGCCTGTCTCTGAAGGCCCAGTATGAGAGTGCCCTGCATGACCTCACAGACCTGGTCGACACCGCACAGGACAAGATGGCCGCCGACCAGAAGATGACCGTGGGCTCTGTCATAGAAGTTCAGATACTCCTGGACAAGCACAAGGTCGGGCCTTCAAAAAGAGAGTTTGGTTATATTACACGTTAAGATAACAATAAATGTCCACACTCAAACATTATTGGGTGGGCTGTCACATTGTCATATCAGGGTCCAGAACATACTAATAACGTCATGGTGTTCTTCAGTGTTGCTTATTTTTAGGGTCACAATGCATTTTTCCACTCTCAATTCATGACATTTTCTCTTTCTCTCTCACCCTCCCACCCCCTCCTCTCCCCAGGAGTTTTTCCAGGGTTTGGAGTGTCATATGATCCTGACCCAGACATTCTACAGTAAGGTGAGCGGCCTGGTGGTCCAGAGGGAGAGCCAGGTCCTGGAGGAGACCCTGGCCCTGGCCAACAATGTCCTCAAACAGGCCCACCGTAGAGGGGTCGAGCTGGAAGGAATACTGGAGGTAAGAGTGGGATGGTGGAAGCATACAGTACCTGGTTGCTACTTAGGGAAGCAAGAGGAGAATGGTTACTGGCTACTGAAGGAGGGATTGGGTAATTGGTTTGGTGGACTGGTTCGATGGTTTGGTGGAATGAATGAAATTGAATGAATAAAATTGAGAGAGAGCGAGAGCGAGTGAGTGAGTGAGAGAGGGAACGAGAACGAGTGAGAGAGGGAGCGAGAGCGAGTGAGAGAGGGAGCGAGAGAGAGTGAGAGAGTGAGAGAGTGAGAGAGGGACCGAGAGAGAGGAAGAGAGAGAGGAAGAGAGAGAGGGAGAGAGAGAGGGAGAGAGAGAGGGAGAGAGAGAGAGAGAGAGAGAGAGAGGGGAGAGAGAGAGAGAGAGAGAGAGAGAGAGAGAGAGAGAGAGAGAGAGGGAGAGAGAGAGAGAGAGAGAGAGAGAGAGAGAGAGAGAGAGAGAGAGAGAGAGAGAGAGAGAGAGAGAGAGAGAGAGAGAGAGAGATTTGTTTAATAATTTCCCCCTCTAGGTCAGTCATAGTAGATGACAACAATAAAACAGACTGACAAATTGATGAAATGATGAATGGCAAAGTGATTTGATGAACAGTCTAATATTAACCCCACCCCCTCTCTCTCTGTGTTGTCTGTCTGTCTGTCTGCTGTCTGTCCCAGTCGTGGAGCATGCTGGTGGAGGACTACCAGGCTCTGTACAGGCAGCTGGAGGCAGTAGAGTGTAGTATCCCTACGGTGGGCCTGGTGGAGGAGACAGAGGAGAGACTCAGCGACAGGATCACTCTCTACCAGGTACACAGCACACACCTCTCATCATACACACCTACTGATTGACCTGGCACAAGACCGATTATTTTAGCATGTTCCCTTGTTGCAATGGAAATCACTAAAAACGTAACTGAATTCAATGTATCTCCCCCAAGGATACACGTGCAGGTGTCCCCCAGGTATACCTGTTTGTGTTCTCGTTGCACATGGTATTGAAACACCTTAGTATTGGGTACTGTGACTTACAGGACATTGTTTTCTGATCCATACCTCTCACCTCTCCCCCTTCCCGTCTATAGCGTTTGAAGAACAGCCTGACAGAGCACCAGCCCCAGCTCTATCAGGTGATGGAAGAGGGGAAGAGGCTGCTGCTGTCTGTGTGTTGCTCAGACCTGGAGAACCAGCTCACCCAGCTAGGGGAACACTGGCTCTGCTCCACCACCAAGGTCAACAAGGAGCTGCACCGCTTCGATTCCACCCTCAAACACTGGAGCAGGTCAGAGGAGAGGGGAAGAGGAGAGGGAGAGGGGAGTCGGGAGAGAATAGGGAAGAGGGGGAGAGGGGAGGGGTTGGGGGAGAGGAGGAGAGTGGGTTTTGCTTACAGTTTTTGCGGGGTCTTAGGCTGAATAGATACTATATATCATAGAAGTTGTCATTGTGTTGTGTTTCTATGCTGTATATTCTATTGCTAATTTTAACCATGTATGCCAACGATGGAAGATACACTACAGTATGAGTCCAGACTAGCTGAGTACGTTTTTTAAATTGAATCGCAGAATTTAACATGAAACACTAATCCAAGAACTAAATATGAAACACTAATCCCAGAACTAAACATGAAACACTAATCCCAGAACTAAACATGAAACACTAATCCCAGAACTAAATATGAAACACTAATCCCAGAACTAAACATGAAACACTAATCCCAGAACTAAATATGAAACACTAATCCCAGAACTAAACATGAAACACTAATCCCAGAACTAAATATGAAACACTAATCCCAGAACTAAATATGAAACACTAATCCCAGAACTAAATATGAAACACTAATCCCAGAACTAAATATGAAACACTAATCCCATAACTAAATATGAAACACTAATCCCAGAACTAAACATGAAACACTAATCCCAGAAGTAACCATGAAACACTAATCCCAGAACTAAATATGAAACACTAATCCAAGAACTAAACATGAAACACTAATCCCAGAAGTAACCATGAAACACTAATCCCAGAACTAAATATGAAACACTAATCCCAGAACTAAATATGAAACACTAATCCCAGAAGTAACCATGAAACACTAATCCCAGAACTAAATATGAAACACTAATCCAAGAACTAAACATGAAACACTAATCCCAGAAGTAACCATGAAACACTAATCCCAGAACTAAACATGAAACACTAATCCCAGAACTAAATATGAAACACTAATCCAAGAACTAAATATGAAACACTAATCCCAGAAGTAACCATGAAACACTAATCCCAGAACTAAATATGAAACACTAATCCCAGAACTAAATATGAAACACTAATCCCAGAAGTAACCATGAAACACTAATCCCAGAACTAAACATGAACCACTAATCCCATAACTAAACGTGAAACACTAATCCCAGAGCTAAACATTTGCTGCTGTTATATCATGTGACCTTACAGGTACCAGAGTGAGTCAGCAGAGTTGAGTCAGTGGTTGCGGTCAGCTCTGGACCGTCTGGAGTTCTGGACCACACAGTCTGTGACCGTACCTCAGGAGCTGGAGACGGTCAGAGATCACCTGTATGCCTTCCTGGTGAGTGAGACTGAGAGACCTCAAGTTACACCAGACAGATAGGTCTACACATATCCCAGAGAAATGTATTTATACATGTAAACTGTAGATACAAAAAGCTTTTTCTTGGTCTCGTCAGCTGACCAAGAAAACCTCTAGGTCCTATGTGCAGTCGTGTTCTTTACACCAACATGTGCAATGATCTAACAAAAGGAATGAAAGCTCACCTCCCCCTCACTCTCTCTTTCTCTCCCCCTGTAGGAGTTCTCTAAGGAAGTGGATGCTAAGTCGTCTCTGCGCTCCTCAGTGCTGAGTACAGGCAACCAGCTGCTGCGGCTGAAGAGGGTGGACACGGCTGGTCTGAGATCAGCTCTGGCCCAGGTGGACACCCAGTGGGCTGAGCTGTTCACCCGCATCCCAGTGGTACAGGAAAAACTACACCAGGTATGGGATCAGTCTAAAGTTTGTTAACTTGCTGCCATTGTTTAGCTTAATATGTAGAGTAACACATTTTGTAACTAATTCATAAGTTAGGGATGTTATAACTAAAGAAATGCCTCCTGCTGTGGTGTCTGTGGTGTCTGTGGTGTCTGCGGTGTCTGTGGTGTCAGTCCACTGAGAACTGGGAAATGGAGAGATGCAGCTTGTAACATGACTTTGCCTTGTGTTTGTGCCTGCAGCTGCAGATGGAGAAGCTGGCGTCACGTCACGCCATCACAGAGCTGATGAGCTGGATCTCTCTCATGGAGAACGTGATAGCGGAGGACCAACAGAGGATCATGGGAGCAGTGGGGTCAGAGGTTGTTCAGGACTACCTACAGAAGTACAAGGTAAGATAGTGTAGTAGAGGTACCTCCTCTCAGAGACATTGCTAAAACAAAATCAGAGCATCATTGTAATGATTTAAATGAGTGTTGTGACAATTTCACTCTCTCTCTCTCTCTCTCTCTCTCTCTCTCTCTCTCTCTCTCTCTCTCTCTCTCTCTCTCTCTCTCTCTCTCTCTCTCTCTCTCTCTCTCTCTCTCTCTCTCTCTCTCTCTCTCTCTCTCTCTCTCTCTCTCTCTCTCTCTCTCTCTCTCTCTCTCTCTCTCTCTCTCTCTCTCTCTCTCTCTCTCTCTCTCTCTCTCTCTCTCTCTCTCTCTCTCTCTCTCTCTCTCTCTCTCTCTCTCTCTCTACTTTATTATCGTTCACCCTTTTTCTGTCCCTCTCTCTCCCATTACTCGATGTATCCGGTCTCTATACTTTCCCACATCTACCCTCTCTCTATCCCTTCCATCTCTCTCTCGCTCCCTCTTATCTCTCTCTCCCATCTCTCTCTCTCCCCCACCCTCCTCTATCTCCCTCCTATCTCTTTCTCTCGCCTCCCCTCTCCCATTCCCCTGTCTGTCTCTCCAGGGGTTCAGTATAGACCTGACATGTAAACAGCTGACGGTGGACTTCGTCAACCAGTCGGTGCTCCAGATCAGTAGTCAAGATGTGGAGGGGAAGCGCAGCGACAAGACCGACTTCGCCGAGCGCCTGGGAGCCATGAACCGCCGCTGGCAGATACTGCAAGGCCTCATCAGTGAGAAGGTAGCTACCCCCCCTGGAGGAATTGGAGGAATTATGTTTCTGAAAGCCTCCCCCACACCTTTTGGATAGATGTCATCAGTAACAGTTTGATAGCCCCACTTTTTGATAGCCACAACAACACGATTTAGGTGAAAGACAAGTCAACGATCTATTGGCCGATCTCTCAAGTTCATGCTTTGCCTTTCAGACATTGATGGCAGTTGTTGTTCTTGTTGTGTAACATGTCGCTGTGTGTGTACCCCAGATCCAGCTGTTGGAAGGCCTGTTGGAGGGCTGGATGGAGCATGAGAATGGTGTTCAGGCCCTGAAGACCTGGCTGACCCTGCAAGAAGACAAACTGAAGAAGAGACACAGGATAGATGACGTAGCATCGGTGCAGAATGCACTCAAAGACTGTCAGGTAGGGACATAGATACAGCATTAACACCATTCACAATTTCCCATTAAACCTACAAGCAAATATTCTCTTCACAGTAAGTTTTCTAACCTCTTTTGTTTTCTTATGTTGTTTATCTTTCTATTCCCTCTCTTTCTCTTGCTCAGGAGTTGGAAGAGTTAGTGAAGGAGAAAGAGAAGGATTTGGAGAAAGCTGAAGAGAGAGGGAGCGGACTCATCCAGGAAAAGAGAGGGCAGGCTTGCTCTGTTGTTATGGAGACCCTTAAAGGGTTGAACCAGTCCTGGGCCAACCTGGACAATATGGTGGGTTTATAGACAATTCTATAGACTGATGTCATGACACGCACACAATTAATCTGACTGTTAGGAACAGTTTCACTGCCTAGAGTACCATATCCAAATCTAACCTCAATTCAGACAGAAAACACCAAGTATTTGTTTAACCATTTATTAGAAAGTCAATTACAATATTTTAGGTATTGGCAGTAGACTCTGCAGCTTGGGGGTAGCTCACTGCCATAGCAATGCTGAAATCATTACCATAACAAACAACAAAGTACAGGCAGTGAGCGCGGTATAGCTTTATACCAATCCAACCTATTGGGAAAAGAGCAGCGCCAAACAGGTGGAGGCTGGCGTGGTGGTGGGCTAGCAGAAAACAGACAATGCATAGTGAATTACAGCATGTTACAGCAACAGCATGGCAGCAAAGAAGCCCCAGAGCATAGTTGCTATCAGCTGATGCAAACACTCAGGTTTTCTGTCTGAACTGACTTCACTTCATTATAATCCTAATTTAACCCCCATGGTTTTCAGAGAATTCCCTGACAATAGTAAAAAAAGCTAAATGTTGAACTTAATGTCCACTCTCTCCGGCCCTCCAGATTGGTCAGATGAAGGTGAGTCTGCGGTCAGTGCTGGAGCAGTGGACTCTGTACCGCCGTGCTGCTGAGGAGATCAACGGTTACCTGATGGAGGGGAGGTACTCCGTGTCCCGGCTACACCTGCTCACAGGTTCCCTGGAGGCTGTACAGCAACAGGTGGAAAGCCTGGAGGTGAGACAACTGAAACACAACTAAAATACAACCAAAACACAACTAAAATACAACAAAAACACAACTAAAATACAACCTCAACACACCCTGAGGTTGGAATAACATGGGAAACATTTTGAATAAAAAAAATTGAAGATAAATTCCTATGCAGAATGAAGGCAAGATTGTCATAGGAAGGCAAGAGGTCAAGATTGAAGTTAACTTGAGATTGTTGAATTGTCATGTTATAGCATTACAACATTTAGCCTGATAACTTGTTTGTAGAGAGCGAACAGATTCTCTGTATTTTATCTTTGTCATTGACCCGGCGCTATGTACCTGTTCAGAACCTGCAGGAGGAGTTAGACAAGCAGGAGAGCAGTCTGAGGAAGTTTGGCTCTGTCACACATCAGCTGCTGACAGAGTGCCACCCGTCTGTGGCAGACACACTGGACGGAGCCCTCCGGGACGTCAACATCAGGTGAGCATTGAAGAAGGGCTGCAGGGTAATGGGGATTTGGATCCCCATTAGCTGTTACAGTTGCAACAGCTAATCTTCCTGGGGCCCACTGTGAGCTAGGAGTCTGGAATGTTATCACTCAGTATACACAGTAACGCTTGGCTTATCTTAGAACAGTCTGTGACACTTGATGCAAGTGCAACACTCTTTTCGGTTCGGTGTCATAACTGCTCCCAGTTCAGATCCTAACTTATTACCTTCCTCTGTCTCAGGTGGAACGGTCTGCTGGAGCAGATCTCAGAACAGCTGAGGAGCAGCAAGGCTCTGCTGGGTCTGTGGCAGCGCTACACAGAGCTGTATGACCAGAGTGTCTCTGCTGTACACAAACAGGAGGAGAGGGCCGACAGGCTGCTCAAGAGTGCCACCGACAGAGACGTCACGGAAGAGGAAAGCAACGTGTGGATTAGAGACTGCAGCGTAAGCAATGAATGCACCTAAATGACATACACTGAACATACAAAACATTAGGAATGCCTTTTCTTTCTATGACATAGACTGACCAGGTGAATCCAGGTGAAAGTTATGATCTCTTATTGATGTCACTTGTTAAATCCACTTCAACCAGTGTAGATGAACGGAAGGAGACAGGTTAAAGAAGGATTTTTAAGCATGGATTTTGTATTTGGGTCATTCAGAGGGTGAATCGGCAAGATAAAATTAGAGACGATCTGCCACACAGCAGTTTTCCTTAGATATACATTACAGTTTTGAAAGCCTAGCTTTTAGTGAAGAATGCATCCTTGCTCTCATGTGAATAAGCATAGAAACTGCCTGTCAGCATGTTTCAAAGAAGTACCGAAGGCCCTATCGGTAGGTGGGCCAAATTACACCCAATGTGTCTGAATACAGATCCAGCGCACCATGACCAAAGACCTTTCAGACTGTTAGGCCAAAGTGCCGCACAGGCCTAACAGAGTGAGGGAGGCTGGCAGGGCTGGTGATACACAGTACAGTATAAAACGGTTTCTTTTCCCTGTTTAAATTATAGAAACTCCACAGTGAAGATGTAGAAAAGGGTTTCAGTTGCCAAGCATGGAGGACAGTAATAGTAACTTGTCTTTCAGGGGAGAAAAGCCCTCTATCGTTTAGTGATGCTATTCCATTTTGCCCTCTGACCTTAGTCTTACAGAAACACGTTCACAGTATTTTGTCCTCCAATTCCAATCCTCATAGCTGTGTTGTTGTTGTTGTGTAGGAGTTGCTGGGTGCCCAGGCAACAGTACAACAGCCTCTACTACAGCTGCAGCAGCTGGGGGAACAGCTAAAGACTCAGGTTGACGCCTCCTCCATGGCAGCCCTCCAATCAGACTGCCTGTCACTCACACATCGCCTAGCAACACTGGAGCACGCCCTGCACAGGCAGCAGGAAGTACTGCAGGTGGATCATCTGTGCTACAGCGTCACAAGCACACAGTAGAGCAGTGTACACACGTACACATGTCCAAACACCCTTAATGTACAATATATACAGTACATTCATACTTTTGTACCCCCTCTATTTCTCCCTCTCTCTAGTGTGGAGCTGACGACTGTGAGCGTTTTAAAGAGCAGTTGGACTCTCTGACCTGTCAGGCTGAGGAGGCTGAAGAGGTTCTGAGGGAGTCCGACCCAGTCGAAACACCGGACCGCATGGAAAAACTCAAGGTAAACATGTCTGACAACTGAGCTGAACCTCTGTTGAATCCTTGATAGCCCTATTGCTTCAATTGCTTCTATATTGCCTCTATTGTACTATAAAGTCAGAACATCTCTCAAATCCCTTCCTCCCTCTCCAGAGCCAGATGTGTAAGTTGAGCAGCCATTCTCCTGATCTAGAGCGTGTGAACGAGCTGGCCTATAGACTGCCCCTGAACGACAGAGAGATTAAACGCCTCCAGAGCCTCAACAGAGCCTGGACCACCCACTCTGCACACCTGACTGAGAGATTCAGGTAGCTTCATTAACGTCTTCACATACAGAGCAATAGTTACAAATGCATTGCACTTATCAAGCCATTCCTATCTCATTGTGTGTTACCCTAAATTACTAACGATATGATGTAGGTTGAAAAACAAGAACTCCATGTTGCATGTTCATTATGTTGTTATTGTTCCACAGGATGGATAAAGGTGTTACAATCTGCTGTGTGACTCTGTGTATCTTGTGTCTCCCTCCTCAGTAAGCTGCAGGCGGTGTTGCTGCAGCAGCAGAGCTTCCTGCAGAAGTGTGAGGACTGGATGGACTTCCTGTCCCAGACGGAACAAAAGCTGGCCGCTGAGACCTCTGGGAACTACCATAGCCTGCTGGAGCAGCAGAGAGACCACGAGGTGAGGATAGGAGGAGGGTGGGAGGTGAGAGGATGTGGGGGTGGGGGTGGGGGGGTCAGGAGAGAGGTTAGGTGCAGGGGGTGTATAGGCGTGTAAGCTGTTTCTCTGTACCGGTATGTTGATCTCTGTAAATGTTTCTGTATAGTTGTTCCAGACAGAAATGTTCAGCAGGCAGCAGATTCTCTACTCCATCATCAGTGACGGCCATCGCCTGCTGGACCAGGGACAGGTGGACGACAGGTAAGGAACACACACACACACACACACACACACACACACACACACACACACACACACACACACACACACACACACACACACACACACACACACACACACACACACACACACACACACACACACACACACACACACACACACATATGGTTTATTTGGGGTAAATCTCTCTCTCTTTCCTGCAGGGATGACTTCAACCTGAAACTGGCTCTGCTGGGTAACCAATGGCAGGGTGTTGTGAGGCGGGCCCAGCAAAGGAGAGGGATAATTGACAGCCTGGTCCGCCAATGGCAGCGCTACAGGGAGATGGCGGAGAAGCTGCGGCGATGGCTACAGGAAGTGTCTCGTGACCCGGAAGTGCATCAACAGGGAGAGGCGGTGGCCTTACAGGAGGCCAGGACCATGTTGGACCAGATACAGGTGGGTGAAATAGACATACTTCTCTATGTAGTATATTGTGACCTGTAGCTGTCAAAAAGCTTCAATAAAAGTTATAAGCATTTCAGTGTTCACACAATGTTTTTGTATTGCTGAGGTTTAACAATGTAGTCACACATAGACTGGACAATAAATATAAATTCCATATAATTTCATTATACACTGCTCAAAAAAATAAGGAGAACACTAAAATAACACATCCTAGATCTGAATGAATACTTTTTTCTTTACATAGTTGAATGTGCTGACAACAAAATCACACAAAAATTATCAATGGAAATCAAATTTATCAACCCATGGATTTGGAGTCACACTCAAAATTAAAGTGGAAAACCACACTACAGGCTGATCCAACTTTGATGTAATGTCAAACTGAGGCTCAGTAGTGTGTGTGGCCTCCATATCCCTATATGACCTCCCTACAACGCCTAGGCATGCTCCTGATGAGGTGGCGGATGGTCTCCTGAGGGATCTCCTCCAAGACCTGGACTAAAGCATCCGCCAACTCCTGGACAGTCTGTGGTGCAACGTGGCGTTGGTGGATGGAGCGAGACATGATGTCCCAGATGTGCTCAATTGGATTCAGGTCTGGGGAACGGGCAGGCTGGTCCATGGCATCAATGCCTTCCTCTTGCAGGAACTGCTGACACACTCCAGCCACGTGAGGTCTAGCATTGTCTTGCATTAGGAGGAACCTAGGGCCAACCGCACCAGCATATGGTCTCACAAGGGGTCTGAGGATCTCATCTCGGTACCTAATAGCAGTCAGGCTACCTCTGGCGAGCACATGGAGGGCTGTGCGGCCCCCCAAAGAAATTACTGACCCACCGCCAAACCGGTCATGCTGGAGGATGTTGCAGGCAGCAGAACGTTCTCCATGGCGTCTCCAGACTCAGTGTGAACCTGCTTTCATCTGTGAAGAGCACAGGGCGCCAGTGGCGAATTTGCCAATCTTGGTGTTCTCTGGCAAATGCCAAATGTCTTGCACGGTGTTGGGCTGTAAGCACAACCCCCACCTGTGGACGTCGGGCCCTCATACCACCCTCATGGAGTCTGTTTCTGACCGTTTGAGCAGACACATGCACATTTGTGGCCTGCTGGAGGTCATTTTGCAGGGCTCTGGCAGTGCACAAAGGCGGAGGTAGCGGTCTTGTTGCTGGGTTGTTGCCCTCCACGACCTCCTCCTCCTGTTTCTGACCTCCATGTCTCCTGATGTACTGGCCTGTCTCCTGGTAGCGCCTCCATGCTCTGGACACTACGCTGACAGACACAGCAAGGCTTCTTGCCACAGCTCGCATTGATGTCCCATCCTGGATGAGCTGCACTACCTCAGTCACTTGTGTGGGTTGTAGACTCAGTCTCATACTACGACTAGAGTGAAAGCACTGCCAGCATTCAAAAGTGACCAAAACATCAGCCAGGATCATAGGAACTGAGAAGTGATCTGTGGTCACCACCTGCAGAACCACTCCTTTATTGGGGGTGTCTTGCTAATTGCCAATAATTTCCACCTGTTGTCTATTCCATTTGCACAACAGCATGTAACATTTATTGTCAATCAGTGTTGCTTCAGTTTGATTTCACAGAAGTGTGATTGACTTGGAGTTACATTGTGTTGTTTAAGTGCTCCCTTTATTTTTTTTAGTTGTGTATATTTCCCACAATAAAGACTGACAGTAAACCCAAACCTTCTCCCCCTAGTTGAGGGAGCGTGTGCTCCAGAGGCAGCAGGGTGGCTACATCCTGGCGGTGGAGGCGGGGCGGAGCCTGCTCCTGTCAGCTGACGCCAGGGCGGAGTCAGCCCTGCAGACGGAGCTGATGGACATGCAGGAGTGCTGGAGACATGCCAACGTCCGATTGGACGAACAGAAGAGAGAGCTGCTAAGCTTGCTCAAGGTCTGTCATTCCACAACCAACACACAACCAAACCACAACCACCACACAACCAAACTATATGCACCACACAACCAACACACAACCAAAACACGACCAACACACAACTCAACCACAACCCAACCACAACCAACCCATAGCCAACACTAAACCAACCCAAAATCAACAGACATCCTACATTCACTCCAACACACAACCCACAACCAACACACAACCAACACACAACTAACCCACAGCCAACACACAACCAACCCACAATCAGCACACAACCTACATTTAACCAGCACACAACCAACATACCTAGTTATTATGGCCATTGAATTGTTAGAACATGTTTTTGATGTCCCAATACCTTGGGATCGGGTCTATGAACTGACATATTAAACAACAATTGATACATCAATCTGTTTGCTTTTATATAAAATACTTGCTACAAAAAGAAAGCTTAATATATGGCGCATTGAACAGTCTGCATTGAGCTGCCTGCCACAAGGAATTTTGTTTTCTTTCTGGTACTGTCCATCGGTGACTCGATTTTGGGAGCTAGTTCCAGGAATGGTTGTTAAGTCATAATATCGGGGTTCAGATGGACCTGCAAACTGTATTGTTAGGGGATCTGAAAAATCACCATCAGTCAATATCATTATACTTTTGGGTAAGGTATTTATTTTTAGGGTAATATTGGTAGACATTTTGGAGGGATGTAATGCAAAAGTAAATAGCAAAATGGAATTATACTGTTAACGATTGGTTCATCTGTGGACATCGGAGGGTTGGAATAAAATGAATGATGGATTGAGTGCTGTGGGTGAAAATACAGCACTTTGAAGAAAGAGGATATTAGGATTCAAATATATATATATTACCTTTTTAAGCAGGGAGTCACCATCGAGACCAGTGTCTCTTTTTTAAGGGAGCCCTGCATATACAATTGTATACACTATAAAACAAGTCAAATACAGCACGACACAAATTGCACAGACAAACATAAATATGTACAAAACACTAAACACAATCAACTAAAACAAACTCATTCTTCATTATAACATTCCTCTGTCCACGCTCTTAGCCAGAGGAGTCTCCAGAGTTAACCAATCCTGTTTGATAACTTGTAATTATAAATCTTAATATCGAAGTTTGGTAAGTCGGAAACTTGTGGAGCGGGGCTTTGTAAACAAAAAGAGCGTAATGATGTGATCTACGAGACTTCAAAGGGGACAAGACAACCTTTTGGTAAAGAATACAGTGATGAGTAATACAACTGTCTCCTGTGATGACACAAAGGGGACAAGACAACCTTTTGGTAAAGAATACAGTGATGAGTAATACAACTGTCTCCTGTGATGACACAAAGGGGACAAGACAACCTTTTGGTAAAGAATACAGTGATGAGTAATACAACTGTCTCCTGTGATGACACAAAGGGGACAAGACAACCTTTGGTAAAGAATACAGTGATGAGTAATACAACTGTCTCCTGTGATGACACAAAGGGGACAAGACAACCTTTTGGTAAAGAATACAGTGATGAGTAATACAACTGTCTCCTGTGATGACACAAAGGGGACAAGACAACCTTTTGGTAAAGAATACAGTGATGAGTAATACAACTGTCTCCTGTGATGACACAAAGGGGACAAGACAACCTTTTGGTAAAGAATACAGTGATGAGTAATACAACTGTCTCCTGTGATGACACAAAGGGGACAAGACAACCTTTTGGTAAAGAATACAGTGATGAGTAATACAACTGTCTCCTGTGATGACACAAAGGGGACAAGACAACCTTTTGGTAAAGAATACAGTGATGAGTAATACAACTGTCTCCTGTGATGACACAAAGGGGACAAGACAACCTTTGGTAAAGAATACAGTGATGAGTAATACAACTGTCTCCTGTGATGACACAAAGGGGACAAGACAACCTTTTGGTAAAGAATACAGTGATGAGTAATACAACTGTCTCCTGTGATGACACAAAGGGGACAAGACAACCTTTTGGTAAAGAATACAGTGATGAGTAATACAACTGTCTCCTGTGATGACACAAAAGACTCTATGAGAAACAGCATCCAGGGGTTTAAGAGTAGAGGCAGCTGCACTTTGATAAGTAGTATCACTGTTCTCAAGACCAGGTAGAAAGGTTGACTGCACAATATTCTTCCTGCAGACTAGAGAGAGACAAGATTTGTTTCTGTAAAAAAAAGCCCACTTTAAATCTTAATTTGTAAACAAGCTCATTCGTATGCTTTTTAAACAATAAATCATGGTCAATCTAAATACCAAGGTATTTGTATGCAGAGATTATAGAACCATCTGATGAGTGAAGATGTAATTCATTTGAAACCATCTTACAAGAACTTGAAAACAACATGTATTTAGTTTTGCCCATATTAAGCACAAGTTATGCTTCCTGCACAGCTACAAAATGGGACTGTAGCTTTGTCACAGCCAGGTCAGTATTAGGGGTAATGGGACTGTAGCTTTGTCACAGCCAGGTCAGTATTAGGGGTAATGGGACTGTAGCTTTGTCACAGCCAGGTCAGTATTAGGGGTAATGGGACTGTAGCTTTGTCACAGCCAGGTCAGTATTAGGGGTAATGGGACTGTAGCTTTGTCACAGCCAGGTCAGTATTAGGGGTAATGGGACTGTAGCTTTGTCACAGCCAGGTCAGTATTAGGGGTAATGGGACTGTAGCTTTGTCACAGCCAGGTCAGTATTAGGGGTAATGGGACTGTAGCTTTGTCACAGCCAGGTCAGTATTAGGGGTAATGGGACTGTAGCTTTGTCACAGCCAGGTCAGTATTAGGGGTAATGGGACTGTAGCCTTGTCACAGCCAGGTCAGTAGTCGGGGTAATGGGACTGTAGCCTTGTCACAGCCAGGTCAGTATTAGGGGTAATGGGACTGTAGCCTTGTCACAGCCAGGTCAGTATTAGGGGTAATGGGACTGTAGCCTTGTCACAGCCAGGTCAGTAGTCAGGGTAATGGGACTGTAGCCTTGTCACAGCCAGGTCAGTAGTCAGGGTAATGGGACTGTAGCTTTGTCACAGCCAGGTCAGTAGTCAGGGTAATGGGACTGTAGCTTTGTCACAGCCAGGTCAGTAGTCAGGGTAATGGGACTGTAGCCTTGTCACAGCCAGGTCAGTATTAGGGGTAATGGGACTGTAGCCTTGTCACAGCCAGGTCAGTATTAGGGGTAATGGGACTGTAGCCTTGTCACAGCCAGGTCAGTAGTCAGGGTAATGGGACTGTAGCCTTGTCACAGCCAGGTCAGTAGTCAGGGTAATGGGACTGTAGCCTTGTCACAGCCAGGTCAGTATTAGGGGTAATGGGACTGTAGCCTTGTCACAGCCAGGTCAGTAGTCAGGGTAATGGTACTGTAGCCTTGTCACAGCCAGGTCAGTAGTCAGGGTAATGGGACTGTAGCCTTGTCACAGCCAGGTCAGTAGTCAGGGTAATGGTACTGTAGCCTTGTCACAGCCAGGTCAGTAGTCAGGGTAATGGGACTGTAGCCTTGTCACAGCCAGGTCAGTAGTCAGGGTAATGGTACTGTAGCCTTGTCACAGCCAGGTCAGTAGTCAGGGTAATGGGACTGTAGCCTTGTCACAGCCAGGTCAGTAGTCAGGGTAATGGTACTGTAGCCTTGTCACAGCCAGGTCAGTAGTCAGGGTAATGGTACTGTAGCCTTGTCACAGCCAGGTCAGTAGTCCTTGTCACAGCCAGGTCAGTAGTCAGGGTAATGGGACTGTAGCCTTGTCACAACCAGGTCAGTAGTCAGGGTAATGGTACTGTATTCTTGTCACAACCAGGTCAGTAGTCAGGGTAATGGGACTGTAGCTTTGTCACAGCCAGGTCAGTATTAGGGGTAATGGGACTGTAGCCTTGTCACAGCCAGGTCAGTAGTCAGGGTAATGGTACTGTATTCTTGTCACAACCAGGTCAGTAGTCAGGGTAATGGGACTGTAGCCTTGTCACAGCCAGGTCAGTAGTCAGGGTAATGGTACTGTATTCTTGTCACAGCCAGGTCAGTAGTCAGGGTAATGGTACTGTATTCTTGTCACGGCCAGGTCAGTAGTCAGGGTAATGGGACTGTATTTTTGTCACAGCCAGGTCAGTAGTCAGGGTAATGGTACTGTATTTTTGTCACAGCCAGGTCAGTAGTCAGGGTAATGGGACTGTAGCCTTGTCACAGCCAGGTCAGTAGTCAGGGTAATGGTACTGTATTCTTGTCACAGCCAGGTCAGTAGTCAGGGTAATGGTACTGTAGCCTTGTCACAGCCAGGTCAGTAGTCGGGGTAATGGTACTGTAGCCTTGTCACAGCCAGGTCAGTAGTCAGGGTAATGGGACTGTAGCCTTGTCACAGCCAGGTCAGTAGTCAGGGTAATGGGACTGTAGCCTTGTCACAGCCAGGTCAGTAGTCAGGGTAATGGTACTGTATTCTTGTCACAACCAGGTCAGTAGTCAGGGTAATGGGACTGTAGCCTTGTCACAGCCAGGTCAGTAGTCAGGGTAATGGTACTGTATTCTTGTCACAGCCAGGTCAGTAGTCAGGGTAATGGTACTGTATTCTTATCACAGCCAGGTCAGTAGTCAGGGTAATGGGACTGTATTTTTGTCACAGCCAGGTCAGTAGTCAGGGTAATGGGACTGTAGCCTTGTCACAGCCAGGTCAGTAGTCAGGGTAATGGGACTGTAGCCTTGTCACAGCCAGGTCAGTAGTCAGGGTAATGGGACGGTAGCCTTGTCACAGCCAGGTCAGTAGTCAGGGTAATGGGACTGTAGCCTTGTCACAGCCAGGTCAGTAGTCAGGGTAATGGTACTGTATTCTTGTCACAGCCAGGTCAGTAGTCAGGGTAATGGTACTGTATTCTTGTCACAGCCAGGTCAGTAGTCAGGGTAATGGTACTGTATTCTTGTCACAGCCAGGTCAGTAGTCAGGGTAATGGTACTGTATTCTTGTCACAGCCAGATCAGTAGTCAGGGTAATGGGACTGTAGCCTTGTCACAGCCAGGTCAGTAGTCAGGGTAATGGTACTGTATTCTTGTCACAGCCAGGTCAGTAGTCAGGGTAATGGTACTGTATTCTTGTCACAGCCAGGTCAGTAGTCAGGGTAATGGTACTGTATTCTTGTCACAACCAGGTCAGTAGTCAGGGTAATGGTACTGTATTCTTGTCACAGCCAGGTCAGTAGTCAGGGTAATGGTACTGTATTCTTGTCACAGCCAGATCAGTAGTCAGGGTAATGGTACTGTATTCTTGTCACAGCCAGGTCAGTAGTCAGGGTAATGGTACTGTATTCTTGTCACAGCCAGGTCAGTAGTCAGGGTAATGGTACTGTATTCTTGTCACAGCCAGATCAGTAGTCAGGGTAATGGTACTGTATTCTTGTCACAGCCAGGTCAGTAGTCAGGGTAATGGTACTGTAGCCTTGTCACAGCCAGGTCAGTAGTCAGGGTAATGGGACTGTAGCCTTGTCACAGCCAGGTCAGTAGTCAGGGTAATGGTACTGTATTCTTGTCACAACCAGGTCAGTAGTCAGGGTAATGGGACTGTAGCCTTGTCACAGCCAGGTCAGTAGTCAGGGTAATGGTACTGTATTCTTGTCACAGCCAGGTCAGTAGTCAGGGTAATGGTACTGTATTCTTGTCACAGCCAGGTCAGTAGTCAGGGTAATGGTACTGTATTCTTGTCACAGCCAGGTCAGTAGTCAGGGTAATGGTACTGTATTCTTGTCACAGCCAGATCAGTAGTCAGGGTAATGGGACTGTAGCCTTGTCACAGCCAGGTCAGTAGTCAGGGTAATGGTACTGTATTCTTGTCACAGCCAGGTCAGTAGTCAGGGTAATGGTACTGTATTCTTGTCACAGCCAGGTCAGTAGTCAGGGTAATGGTACTGTATTCTTGTCACAGCCAGGTCAGTAGTCAGGGTAATGGTACTGTATTCTTGTCACAGCCAGATCAGTAGTCAGGGTAATGGTACTGTAGCCTTGTCACAGCCAGGTCAGTAGTCAGGGTAATGGGACTGTAGCCTTGTCACAGCCAGGTCAGTAGTCAGGGTAATGGGACTGTAGCCTTGTCACAGCCAGGTCAGTAGTCAGGGTAATGGTACTGTATTCTTGTCACAACCAGGTCAGTAGTCAGGGTAATGGGACTGTAGCCTTGTCACAGCCAGGTCAGTAGTCAGGGTAATGGTACTGTATTCTTGTCACAGCCAGGTCAGTAGTCAGGGTAATGGTACTGTATTCTTATCACAGCCAGGTCAGTAGTCAGGGTAATGGGACTGTATTTTTGTCACAGCCAGGTCAGTAGTCAGGGTAATGGGACTGTAGCCTTGTCACAGCCAGGTCAGTAGTCAGGGTAATGGGACTGTAGCCTTGTCACAGCCAGGTCAGTAGTCAGGGTAATGGGACTGTAGCCTTGTCACAGCCAGGTCAGTAGTCAGGGTAATGGGACTGTATTCTTGTCACAGCCAGGTCAGTAGTCAGGGTAATGGTACTGTATTCTTGTCACAGCCAGGTCAGTAGTCAGGGTAATGGTACTGTATTCTTGTCACAGCCAGGTCAGTAGTCAGGGTAATGGTACTGTATTCTTGTCACAGCCAGATCAGTAGTCAGGGTAAGTGCTACCAAATAATATAATCTGCATGTACAATGAACTGAAATATAAACAGAACATGTCAAGTGTTGGTCCAATGTTTAATGAGCTGTAATAAAAGATCCCAGAAATGTTCCATATGCACAAAAAAGCGTATTTCTCTAAAATGTTGTACACAAATGTTTTTATATCTCTGTTAGTGAGCATATATAATTTGCCAAGATAATCCATCCACCTGACAGGTGTGGCATATCAATAAATTGATTAAACAGCATGATCATTACACAGGTCCACCTTCTGCTGGGGACAATAAAAGGCCACTCTAAAATGTGCAGTTTTGTCACACAACACTATGCCACAGATGTCTCAAGTTTTGAGGGATTGTGCAATTGGCATGCTAACAGCAGGAATGTCCACCAGACCTGTTGCCAGATAATTGAATGTTCATTTCTCTACCATAAGCCACCTCCAATGTCATTTTTTGTTAAAAACAGTAGTATGTCCAACTGGCCTCACAACCGAACACCAACCGAACCACGCCAGCCCAGGACCTCCACATGCAGCTTCTTCACCTGTAGGATCGTCACCTGGACAGCTGATAAAACTGTGGGTTTGCACAACCAAATAATTTCTGCACAAACTGTCAGAAACCGTTTCATGGAAGCTCATCTGCGTGCTGTCGTCCTTACCAGGGTCGTAACCAGTGGGCAAATGCTCACCTTTGATGGCCACTGGCACGCTGGAGAAGTGTGCTCTTCACAGATGAATCGCGGTTTCAACTGTACCGGGCAGATGGCAGACAGGGTGTATGGTGTCGTGTGGGCGAGCAGTTTGCTGATGTGAACAGAGTGCCCCATGGTGGCGGTGGGGTTATGGTATGGGCAGGCATAAGCTACAGACAACGAACACAATTACATTTTATCTATGGCAATTTGAATGCACAGAAATACCGTGATGAGATCCGGAGGCCCATGTTTTAGCATGATAATACACGGCCCCATGTTGCAACGATCTGTGCACAATTCCTTGAATTTGAAAATGTCCCAGTTCTACTGTTTTTATATCTATATTCCCAGTCATGTGAAATCCGTATACAGTTGAAGTCGGAAGTTGACATACACTTTAGCCAAATACATTTAAACTCAGTTTTTCACAATTCCTGACATTTAATCCTAGTAAAAAGTTCCTGTCTTAGGTCAGTTAGGATCACCACTTTATTTTAAGAATGTGAAATGTCAGAATAATAGTAGAGAGAATTATTTATTTCAGCTTTTATTTATTTCATCACATTCCCAGTGGGTCAGAAGTTTACATACACTCAGTTAGTATTTGGTAGCATTGCCTTTAAATTGTATAACTTGGGTCAAATATTTCGGGTAGCCTTCCAAAAGTTTCCCACAATAATTTGGGTGAATTTTGGCCCATTTATCCTGACAGAGCTGGTGTAACTGAGTCAGGTTTGTAGGCCTCCTTGCTTGAAGACGCTTTTTCATTTCTGCCCACACATTTTCTATAGGATTGAGGTCATGGCTTTGTGATAGACACTCCATCCAATACCTTGAAATTGTTGTCCTTAAGCCATTTTTCCACAGCTTTGGAAGTATGCTTGGAGTCATTGTCCATTTGGAAAACCATTTGCGACCAAGCTTTAACTTCCTGACTGATGTCTTGAGATGTTGCTTCAATATATCCACATCATTTTCTTTCCTCATGATGCCATCTATTTTGTGAAGTGCACCAGTCCCTCCTGCAGCAAAGCACCCCCACAACATGATGCTGCCACCCCGGTGTTTCACGGTTGGGATGGTATTCTTCGGCTTGCAAGCATCCCCCCTTTTCCTCCAAACATAACAATGGTCATTATGGCCAACCAGTTCTATTTTTGTTTCATCAGACCAGAGGACATTTCTCCAAAAAGTATGCTCTTTGTCCCCATGTCGAGTTGCAAACTGTAGTCTGGGTTTTTTATGGCGGTTTTTGAGCATTGGCTACTTCCTTGCTGAGCGGCTTTTCAGGTCATGTCGATATAGGACTAGTTTTACTGTGGATACTTTTATACCTGTTTCCTCTAGCATCTTCACAAGGTCCTTTGCTGTTGTTCTGGGATTGATTTACACTTCTCGCACCAAAGTAAGTTCATCTCTAGGAGACAGAACGCTTCTCCTTCCTGAGTGGTATGACGGCTGCGTGGTCCCATGGTGTTTACACTTGCGTACTATTGTTTGTACAGATGAACGTGGTACCTACAGGCATTTGGAAATTGCTCCCAAGGATGAACCAGATTTGTGGAGGTCTACAATTTGTTTTCTGGCTGATTTCTTTTGATTTTCCCATGGTGTCAAGCAAAGAGGCAATGCGTTTGAAGTTAGGCCTTGAAATACATGCACAGGTACACCTCCAATTCACTCCAATGATGTCAATTAGCCTATCTGAAGCTTCTAAAACCATGACATAATTTTCTGGAATTTTCCAAGCTGTTTAAAGGCACATAGTGTATGTAAACTTCTGACCCACTGGAATTGTGATACAATGAATTATAAGTGATATAATCTGTTTGTAAACAATTGTTGGAAAAATTACTTGTGTCATGCACAAAGTAGATGTCCTAACCGATTTGCCAAAACTATAGTTTTTAAATTTGTGGAGTGGTTGAAAATTTGTGGAATGGTTGAAAAACGAGTCTTAATGACTCCAACCTAAGTGTATGTAAACATCCAACTTCAACTGTATTATGGCCTCATGAATTTATTTCAATTGACTGATTTCCTTTTATGAACTGTAACTCAGTAAAATCTTTGAAATTGTTGCATGTTGCGTTTATATTTTTGTTCAGTGTATATAAAATATAAAACTTCTATATAAATAGAAATAGTGAAAAGAACTGGTTCTAGAATTGACCCCTGCAGAACACCTTTATGTACTTCAAGAAATTCTGATTTTACCCCATCAATCACTACAGCCTGAGTTTCTACACACTAATCATGAAACCAAGAGCAGTTGTCAGAGCCCAGGGCAATCGAGGACAACATGTTCAATAAAATAGCATGATCAACAGTATCAAACGCTTTTGACAGATCCACAAACAAGGCAGCACAATTCATTTTAACGCCTAAAGCATTGACTATATAATTAACAAATAATGTGGTCGCTGTGATAATGCAGTGCCCTAGCCTAAACCCAGATAGATTTGTATTCAAAATACAGTACCATGCTCAGATAAAAAAAGAACAGAATTTGCTTATATGAGCGAAATAGCTCTAAGTAGCAATAGAAGTATAGTTGTCCGTTAGTGTACTCCAATTAGGGTAGGGGGGGAAGGTTTTGAGAAAATAAAAAATTATAATAAAAAAAAAACTAAGGGGAATTAGAATTGATTCAAAAATGTATCTAACCTACAATCGATCTGCAATATTAAAGCTGATCTACCCCCCCTGCCAAAAACACACACAACCCATCCACAACTAACACTCAACCAACACAAACCACCAAACCACAACCAAAATACAACAAACCACAACCTACACAAAAACCAACCACAACTAACCCACAGCCAACACACAACCTACACTCAACCAATAACCAACACACAACCAACACATAACCAAACTGCCTGCATGGGACATTGTTGTTTATTCAGTTGGGTGTAATGTCACCTTCCAGATTGCCTTGATTGCCTATTTTACATGATCAAGAATCAAGTCTGTTCTACACAACACATCTCTATATCTGAGTGTTCTGTGACTAAGCTTTCCAAGTGCTTGCCATGTACCCAGACTGAAACCATATGCTGGACAGTAGATTCCTTGCCAGGCATGATTGGGTTGTAGCAGTTTATCACCAGTCCGGGTGCTAGTCTGCTTCAGCAGGAGCCAGCACCATTTTTTATTTCTCTCCATTGCCAGTGTGATGACAGAGTATGTCTATTTTTGGATCACCTAGTTTGAACCAGAGCTTACATTTGACCTGATATGCCATTGCGTGGATCTCTATTGCTGCATCACATTGGGATGCAATGTATATATGATATTGCTACATTGC